>NC_133013.1:1345604-1435604 GCF_048564905.1 Vicugna pacos | reverse complement strand
TTCAGAGCAGTTTTAGACTTACAACAAAATTGAGAGGAAGGTACAGAGATTTCTAGTCGGCTCTGCATCCCCACACATGCATCACCTGCCCGTTATCCCATTGCCACAAGAATTGTGTATTTTTCCAAGGAGAAGCCTGCACTGATGCGTCACATCACACAAGGTCTGTAGCTGACTTAGGGGCCACTCTTGGTGGTGTACATCTGATGGGTTTGGACAAATGTGTATGACACGTATCCATCATTATAGTGTCATGCGGAGTATTTTCACTGCCTAGAACGCCTCTGTGCTCAGTGACCTGTGTTCACCTCCCCGACCCTGGTGACCACCGATCTTTCTAGTGTGTCCATACTTGGCCTTTCCCAGAATGTCATGCAGTTGAAATGCAGGCTTTTCAGATTGGCTTCTTTCACTTAGTAATAGGCCCTTAGGACCCCTCCATGTCTTTCCATGACTTGATAGTTCATTTCTTTTTCATGCTGAATAATCTTTAATTATCTGGAGATAGCACAGTTCATTCATTAACCTACTGAAGGACATCTTGGTTGCTTCCAGGTTTTGGCAAATATTAATAAAGGTGCTATAAATATTTCTGTGCAGGTTTTTGTGTAGATTGATGGTTTATAAATTATATTTTTGAATTATTCTCTTAGTGTTTGTAAGCCTATTACAATATATATCTCATCAAGGTCTTTTCTACTCGTAACAGTATCTACCTTAGATTATACTAACTTAATTTGAATTATATGTAGAAATTTACTCTAATAGCTCCATTCACTCACCCATTTTTGTTCCATTATACATACTATATCCCTGTATATTATAAACCCGATGACTTATTTTTATGTTTATTATTTACATAGGCTTATTTTTTTAAGTATGTTTATTATTTAAATGCTATTATTTATCATTTCTGAGCCTTGTCATTTCCTCCTGTGGGCTGGAGTCGTCATCTGGGGATCATTACCTGTTTCAGTACAGCTGTGTCTCCACCCTTCTTTGTGCTCTTGCTGTTAAACATATTACTTGTCTTTTGCTATTGTTAAATATATCTTATTAAATGTATTTGTCAACAAATATATTTGTTATATGTATTTTTATTTAAAAATACATTACTTGTCATAGGCTTAACAATGCAATTATATACATAGCGTTTTTTGCAATTGCCTTTTAAATCTTTTATAAAAGAAGATATATGCAATGATACTGCTTTTTCTAATAAGCCGCATAATTACATTTATCCAGGTTTTTTGCTTGTTTGTTTGTTTGTTTGTTTAGATTTGACTTACTGTCCCGGGTCATTTCCTTCCCCCTGAAGAACGTCCTTAGTCTTTCCTCGTAAGGCAGATCTGCTAGCAATACACTCTCTTATTTAGTTTAACTGGCGATGCCTTTATATTGCCTTACAGCTGACCCTTTAACAACATGAGTTTGAACTGTACAAACCCACTTCTGTGTAGATTTTTTTTTTCTGTAGTAAATACTACAGTGCAACACTGTCTGTGGTTGGTTGAATCCACTGATGTGGAATCACGGGATGGAGGAACTGTGTGGTTATATGCTGACTTTTGACTGCAGGGAGGGTGGGTGCCTCCAAGCCCTGTGTTGTTCAAGGGTCAAATGTGTTTTGAAAGATAGTTTTTTATGTTTAGCACTTTGAATATGTCATCCCACTGCCTTCTGCCTTCCATTGTTTCTGATGATAAGTCAGCTTTTAATCTAATTGAGCTTCGTTGAATGTGATGAGTTACTTTTCTCTTTCTGCTTTCAGGACTTTCTCTTTATTTTTGGGTTTCAACTTTTTTTTTAATTGACGTACAGTCTGTTACAAAGTGTCAATTCTGGTGTACAGCACAATGCCCCAGTCATGCATAGACATGTATGTGTTCATTTTCATATTCTTTTTCATTTAAGGTATTCCAAGGTTTTGAATACAGTTCCCTGTGCTATACAGAAGAAACCTGTTTTTTAAAATCGATTTTTACATATGGTGGCTAACATTTGCAAATCTCAAACTCCCAAATTTATCCCTTCCCACCTCCTTTCCCCTGGTTACCATAAGATTGTTTACTCTGTGAGTCTGTTTCTGTTTTGTAGATGAGTTTCATTAGTGTCCTCTTTCTTCTTCTTCTTTTTAGATTGCACATATGAGTGATATCATGTGGTATTTTTCTTTGTGTTTCTGGCTTGCTTCACTTAGAATGACAATCTCTAGGACCATCTGTGTTGCTGCAAATGGCATTATTTTATCATTTTTTATGGCTGAGTAGTGTTCCATTGTATAAATATACCACAGCTTCTTTATCCAGTCATCTGTTGATGAACATTTAGGGTGTTTCCATGTCTTGGTTATGGTAAACAGTGCTACTGTGAACACTGGGTACACATATCTTTTCGAATTAAGAGTTCCCTCTGGATATATGCCCAGGAGTGGGATTGCTGGATCATATGGTAAGTCTGTTTTTAGTTTCTTGAGGAATCTCCATGCTGTTTTCCCTAATGGCTGCACCAAACTGCATTCCCACCAGCAGTGCAGGAGGGCTCCCTTTTCTCCACTGAGTTTCAGCACTTTGACTGTGATATGTGTAAATGTGGATTTCTTTGTGTTTATCTTTCTCGGAGTTAAGTTTCCTAGAGGTGTTGATTACTGTTTTCCATCTAATACGGGAAGATTTTAAATTGTATTCCTCTGACTATACTCTCTGCTCCTTCCCCATTCTCCTCAGAGTCCCATTATATTTATGTATTCAGGGAGGCCCTGCATTTCTCTGAGTCTGTTGATTTTTTTCAATCTTTTTTCCTTTCTGTTCTTCAAATTCCAAGTTATCCTCAAGTTTGACAATTCTTTCTTCTACCAGCTTAAATCTACAGTTGAATCTCTCCAGTGAATTCTTTTATCTTGGTTATTATACTTTCATATTTTTGGAAGTTTTATTCATTTTTTTTTGTTACCATTTCCGTTTCTTTGTTGATATTCTCTATTCCGTGAGATTTTGTTATCATACTTTCCTTTGATTCTTTAGATACAGTTTTCTTCAGTTCTTTGAATGTATTTAATGTATCTCTTTTGAAGTCTTTATTAAGTCCAACATCTGGAACCTCTCAAGAGTAGTGTCTGTTGTCTATTTTCCCCTCTGTGTGTGGGTCATTCTTTCCTGTTCATTTGCATGTATTATACTGTTTTTTTTTTCTGAAAAGTTGGCACTTTAAATACTATATTGTAGCAGCTCTGGGTACTGATCCTCCATCATTTAGACATTGGTGGTGTTTTTGTTTGTTTGGTCCTTTTATTTGTTGTTTACATGTACTAACTCCAGGAAGTCTGTTTCTCCCAGAGTGGACAACCTGCGATATCCTTGCTCAGATCTTTTTCTGCCTTGTTTCCATGTATTTGCCTAACTGCTTAGTGGTTTCCTCTTGCCTGGGTTGGCATTTCTACTTATTAGCCGGATGTTGTCTTTAAGTCCCCAGTTAGATTTTTTTTTATCAATGGCTGTTTGTGTGCCTTGGGAGCTGCTGTCACAGTTCAGGGATTTCATGTGTTACCCCACGTTCAGCTAAGGACTGGTAGCCTGGGTGTTCCTCCCCCACAGCTCCTGAGATGCTGCAGCCGTTGTCACACACAGACAGCCCGACTCCCAGGCGTGCAGAAGGTTTTATTTAGAACCTATTTCGTTAGAATTGCACCTAGGGCAGAACAGCATGTTGTGTAGCAGTGTTTGGCCAGTGGTTGTGCTTAAGTCTCCGTGTCAGTGAGGCTTGCGGCCCATGGTGGGGTGTGTGCCTGTATGTCTTGGGAATGTTTTCAGTGTGCTTCGTACCTTGCTCTGACTGGTCCTGAGCAGATACAGTTTAGGGCAGATGCACGGAATTTCTGACACGCAAGGTTGACTGCGATTCCAGGAAGGGTCTTTATAGATGTCTCTTTCTCTGGTTCCCTTTGTTCAACTTCTGATTGCTCTGTTGATTTTCTTTTCTTTTTTTTTTCTTTTCCAAACCAGTATCATAAAGCTAAAAGCACCCTCTTAATAGCTCTCTACCAAGATCTATATTGTTCTCAACAACACCCTTAGGCACTTTGTGTCACTTTGTATCAGACGTCATCCTCCTTCTGTACATCTGCAGAATGCTTCATACTTAACGGCTTTCCTCTTCTCCTGGAAAGAACCTCTGTGCCACTGACATGTGCTGGAGACTGGGACAGTAGCCCGCCACTCCCAGAGTGACATCTCTGCTGTACCAGCACTGGGGGGAGGAAGGTTGGTAACCATGGTCTAGTTGGCTTCCTCTTATCAGCATGGAACCTCCATCCTACAAGTGAACAAGGCATGGGCATCTAGACTAAGTTTCACCCCCCGAGGAAGGACACCGTGGAGAAAGGGAACATGGTCCCCCCAGACCATGCCTACTTGAAATAGAACTCCTTAAACATGAGGCTGCGGGAGCGAGGGGACCTGCCCCTCCTGAGTTGAAACCATAACCCTAGACCTTGAGCCTGGAGGAGTAGCTGTCTTGGCCAAACCCGCTCAGCACAGGGTGACAGAATAGAGTTTCTGTTCGATGGGTCTGGGTGTGGGGCAGAGGGAGAATTTTGTGGCCAAAAATGCATAGACTCTCACTGTTCTTTCTTATTTAGTAGATTTTCTTAAATGACTATTTCTCTATTTCCTGTATTGCCTTAGGACAATTTCCAGAGCCTTTAAATTCTTCCCCCTCCCAGGTTTTTTGAGATATAGTTGATAAATAAAATTGTAAGGTATTTAATGTGTACATCATGATGATTGGGTGTATGTACGCATTGTGACGTACATATACATCTAGCTAATTAACACATCCATAATCTCACAAGTTCACATATATGTGTATTTATTTATTTAGGACAACATTTAAATTCTACTGCCCTAGGTAGTTTCAGTTATTCAGTACTGTTTTACTAGCTGTAGTCACCGTGTTATACATTGGGTCCTAATACTTTTAACCAGTTAAATGGCTACTTTCTTTGGACGTGGGGCCACTGAGGCCCTCATTCTTCCTTTCTGGAAGTCCTGTCTCCTGCCTTCATTTTTAATATAGGATTCTGGATTGATAGATGTTTGTTTGTTTGTTTATTCCCTTTCAGTCCTCCACTGTCTCCCACTTCCTTTTCCTGATGAATATGCTGTCATAATTAGCTTTATTTGTCTATATTTCATATGTTTTCCCCTGTTAGTTCTTTTTTTTTTAAATTGAAGTACGATCAGTTACAGTGTGTCAATTTCTGGTGTACGGCACAATATCCCAGTCATGCATTTACATACATGTGTTTATTTTCATATACTTTTTCATTAAAGGTTGTTGCACAATATTGACTATAGTTCCCTGTGCTATACAGGAGAAATTTGGTTTTTGTCAATTTTTGTAGGTAGTGGTTAACATTTGCATATCTCCCTATGGATCCTTTTAAGATTTTCCTCTTTACCACTAGAGCTGAGCAGTTGGAGTATGATCTGCCTTCTGGCACTTTTCTCATGCTTGAGTCTCCTTGAGCTTCTTGGACTTGTGGGTTGATGGTACTTTTTATTACATTTTGACAATTTCAGATATTATTTCTGCAGGAATGTATTTTTTCTAGTTCCCCTCATCTCTCTCCACTTCACTCTAGTTACGTGTATTTTAGGCGGCTTGAGTTTGTTCCATAGCTCCCTGATGTTCTTTCCATCACAGTGTCTTCTTCATGTAAGTTTCCTTTTCGATAAGTTTCTGTTGCTGTATCTTCACCTTCATTGTTCTTTTCTCCTGAGACGTTGAATCTGCCGTTTACCTTTTCCTGTGTATTTATCATCTCATATGTCCTAATGTTTACCTCTAGAAGTTCAATTTGTGTCTCATTATATCTTCCATGTCTCCACTTAACTTTTTGAACATCCCTGTTTTTTGAGTATTTGGGATACAGTTAATAACTGCTGTGACATCCTGGCTTCTAACTGTAACATTGTGTCGGTCTGGGTCAGTCCCTGTGGACGGATCATTCTCCTCATGGTGGAGTGTGTTTTCCAGCGGTCGGCTCGCCTCTTCCTCTCAGTCGGCATTTCAGACACCGTGACTTCTATCTACCTTGCTGACGACCAGATAGTCTTGTGCTCCCATGAATATTCTTGGGCACCACTCTGAGGTTCAGTTATGTTACTTGGAAACAGTTTGGTCCTTTGGATTTGTGAGACGGAAGGGCTCTGGCAGGTTTAGGACTTGTTACCCTCCACCGCTGAGTCAAGACTTCCCTGAATACGAAAAACCCAGTGAATTCTGAATTTTCGCCTCTGGCTTTTCAGACTGGGCACTGTTCCCAGTCATATGGGGACACAGGAAACTGTCCCCTGATTCTTCACGTCCGGTTCTTACGCTGACTCCCCCTAGTGCTCCTTGCACACCTGTGCTGGGTGCCAGTGGGGTCCCTCTGCAGTCCTCTGTGATTCTGTCTGCACGGCCCTTTCTTCTTCTCGGTTGTGTTCTGGGCACTCCGATTGCTCTGGTGGTCTCCTGGGACCCCCATTCATCTCCTCCACTCGGGAATCCATGGAGCTCTGCCTGGATACTTTGTCCTGAGCCACAGCCTGGCAGCTCATCCGAGGCAGCACGTGGGGGCAGTTGTAAGGCTAACCTTGCTTGTTTCCAGTCTCAGTGACCATGGTCCCTCATTGCCTGATGCCCAGGGCCTTGAAAATGGGTGTTTGCTGTATTTTGCCTGATGTTTATACTGTTTTCAGTAAAAGAGTAAAACCAGTTCCTGTGACTCCATCCTGAGTGGAAACAGGACGGTCTTCTCTTCCTGGCTGGGTTTGGTATCGCAAGCCCTGTGACCTCTCCGCAGGCCAGCATTTGTGGCCCTTGACTTTCTTCTCAGGGCCGCTTTATCTGAGGAGCTGCTGCTTAAGCTGGCACAGCGGGATGGCGCGGTGCTTCCTTCCTGGGATATGTGCTCCTTATTCAGTTGTGTTTGTCCCAAGGCAGACGTGTGCCGTGGTGAGTCACTGCGCTCACACTGGCTTTATACCCAGCACTCTGTTCCCAGACTGGCCCATGGTGGGTTGTGGGGAGAGTGGGGGACGGGCTCTGTTTCCTCTGAGTCAGCCCCCGAATCTGGGTGCGTCAGCCAACTACTGCCTAGCTCAGGAGCGGGCGGACGAAGGGGCTTTTTCTTGGAGGGAGAAGCCCACCGCCCAGCGTTTTAGACTCTAGTCAGGGCAGAGCGGACTCTTTAGGGAGTATTGGGGTGTTGTTAGTGAACGGCAGATGTTGTAGGGTAGCTGGTGTGTGCAGGGATCGCATATATGTTTTTACAGCGATTACATAGGAAAACACTCATTTTTACCTGGGTCAAGTACAACAATGAAAAAGCTTAAACCTTTGAAATGTTCCTGTCAGTAAACTTAAACTTCCAACAACAGACAAGTTTAAAAAAATGATCACTACTTTATTCAAGTATTGGGAACCCCTCTGCCATTGCATCACTCAAGCCATAGCTGTAAGGCAGTTTGTTGAAGCCTGTCGCCTGGACTCGCTCCCTGATGGCAGTGCTGTCAGAGCTCATTGGCCCCGGGGAAGCTTTCAGTGTCATCCCAGGACCGAGTCTGTGTGGTGTCTGAACCCATCTGTGTCTCCCTGGCAGCAGGCCAGTCTTCGTGGATAACAGTTCCTTTCTCAGTGGATCGTTCTGATTTCATAAACTTCTTTAGAAAATTTCACAACAGGATCATGGCAGTATTTGTTTAAACGATTTAACGTTTTCCCTCTACATTTAAATTGCTAAGAACCTTAATGAAATAATCTGCTTTGGGTGCAACGTTGCATTTTCCCTTTGCTGATTATTTGCATTTTTAGGTTAAAAAGAGATTGTTTTGTAAAACTGGGATGTGTGAAATAGTATAAAAAATAAAAAACTCACCTCCCTACTCAGAAGTTATCACAGGAATATTTTGGCATTCTTCTTTCAGGCTTCTATTAAAATTTTATTTATTTATTTATTTTTAAAATTTTATTGAGTTATAGTCAGTTTACAATGTTGTGTCAATTTCCAATGTAGAGCACAATTTTTCAGTTATACACAAACATACACATATTCATTGTTGCATTCTTTTTCACTGTGAGCTACCACAAGATCTTGTATATATTTCCCTGTGCCATACAGTATAATCTTGTTTATCTATTCTATATATACCTGTCAGTATCTACAAATTTCCAACTCCCAGTCTGTCCCTTCCAACCCCTCTCCCCACTTGGCAACCACAAGTTTGTATTCTATGTCTATGAGTCTGTTTCTGTTTTGTATTTATGTTCATTTGTTTTTTTCTTTTCTTTCTTTTTTTAAATTTTAGAATTTTTATTATTATTTTTTTTTAGATTCCACATATTAGTGATCTCATATGGTATTTTTCTTTCTCTTTCTGACTTACTTCACTTAAAGTGACTTTTTTTAGGGACATCCATGTTGCTGCAAATGGTGTTATGTTGTCTTTTTTTTGTGGCTGAATAGTATTAAAAATTTAAGTATAGTGAAATTAGAAAGTTTAGTAGTCTTCACCTTTCCACGTAACGTTATGTAGTTGGTAACTGAGTATCATGAAATATTGTAAAACTGAGTATCATGAAATATTGTAAAACTGTAATTTGTTTTGTATTTTTCTTTTGTTGGATGTTTACTTGGTTGAAAATTTTTCTTTACTATAAACACCACCAGTGCATGACTTCTTATCCACATTTGACATTACTATGAAATAAACCACTCCAGGCTTTAATGTCTTAGAACATGTTACTGTGTGATTTGGCAGTATGAGCAGTAATCAGGTGCGGTGGGCTTAGCTGGGGGGACGGCTCAGGGCTGGCTGGTGCCTGGTGGCCTCATTGACCTGCCTGGGCTTCGGATGGAATGATGGAACTGGCCGTGACACCTGGGCCCCTCTGTCTGTGTGGTCTGTCTCTCCACATCATCTCTTCCTCAAGGCGGCTAGTCTGGGCTTGCTTACGGAGGAGCTGTTGGAATTCGGATCGAACCAGAATCAGGTTATGTGTAGACGTCACACAGCATCACTTCTATGATGACGTGTTAGTTCAGGTCACAAGGCGAACCTAGATTAAGTAGACTGTACCCTTGCTGGTAGAGTTCTTGGCTGTTTTCAGTCTACAATGCCAATTTTTCCCTAACTTGAATTTGTAGAATCAGAACTACTTGTCTGGAGGATGCAGACTTTGCAGACACGTGTCCTTGCTGCTCACTTGTGCCAGCAGGGCCTGGAGGTGAGCGCCTGTCTCCAGAAACTTACCAGTCTTCTACTTCTAGATCAGAACCTTGAGCATCATTAGTACAAGATACGGTGAAAGGGAATGAATAGCTTTATTCAGTCACCTCAGTAGTTACTGACTCTTCCTGGGACCAGCGCTCTGGGCTTTATGTAGGCATACATTTTCCAGATGCAAAATTTTGGAAGAAGTTTCCCCAATAAATCTTATCCACTGTCCATCTTCCCTTTCTAGAGAATAATACAAAGTGTCACTGAACGTATCATAGATACTGTTACATATGACACTGGTGGTGAATGAAAATTAGCCACAATTTTCCCAGGATGTGAGTCATTTAAGCATAATTCAGCCAAATAATTATTTTAGATACATTATTTTAAAATGTAACAGAAAACATTCACATCTAGAAACAGGGTTGAAAATATATATGTATTAAGATACTCAAATATATTAGAACATAGTCACTGAATATTAGCATTAATGTATGCTGTTACCATAGAAGTTTAACAGCGAACCTCAATGGATAAAACCAATGACGAACTCTTTAAATAGTCTCACATTATGAACGTTTGATTTGCACCTCAGGTGAATGTGCACATGCCCTTAATTTTAATTCTAAAATTGTGATAAACAATTGTTCTTCCGAATATAGATCGGCTAGGAAACTGATATTTTTCTTATTTTTTATTGAAATATAGTTGATTTACAATGTTAGTTTCAGGTGTACAGCAAAGCAATTCAGTTGTACACATATATACGTGTATATATATATATATTTTTTTCACTTTCTTTCCCATTATGGCTCATTACAAGAAATTAAATATAGTTCCCTGTACTATGCAGTACGTCCCTGTTGTTTATGTATTCTGTATATAGTAATGTGTTTCTGTTAGTCCCAAACTCCTGATGGGAGAGGAAACTTCTGTCACTCAAAGATTCAGTCAAAAACAGAATCGGGGTTCAGTGGCCTGGATTCTGCTCTGATAGAAGCTGACAGGCATGTGTGGCTTCTGTAAATAAAACTACCTACTTAATCCAGCTGTTGTGTTCAATTCTCAGATTGCTTGCTTAAGCACTGGATGTTGGCAGCTTTCTTTTTAAAAAAAAGCAGTCTCCCTTCACCACTTGGTACCAACCCCTTGCGAAGAGGGGACAGAATTTTTCTAAGACGGAAGGAAGGAAAGGAAAGGGGACGACGTTAATGGGATGGAGGCCCAGCAGACCAGCCCCTCGCTGGCTTCCAGGGGTCTTCTTGCGCTGAGACCTCTGCATCCCTGCTCGGGGTGAGGTTTGGGATGGGAGGGGGCTTCCCCTGAGCTTTCTCAGCCATCCTGGTGACAGGCTGGGTCAGAGGAGAGTTCAGAACCTGTTCCCCTTTTTACAATAGCTGCGACCCTGCGGGTGTGGGGAACGCCCTCAGAGGAGAGAGTTAGGGCAGGGTGAGGACTGGGAGCTGGGGGAGGGGAAGGAGGGACGGGGAAACAGCCTCGAGCAAGGCTCTGCTGGGAGCCTGGTCCCGTCTACCAGGGGCTTGTCCGCCAGCTGCTTCGGGGTCCCAGGGCTGCTGGGGCTGCCTCGGGGTGGTGGGGCGGTCCCGTCCCGGCAGCCCTGTGTGGACAGCGGTCTGTGTGGAGCCTCCGTCCGCGCTGGAGCGGGGCGGCTGGCCCTCGGGGTGTGCTTGCATTTCTTCTCACTTCTGTCCTGATTTCCTCTCGCCAAGCTGGCTATGCAAACTGGAAAGTGCTGATCCTCCCAACACGTTTGTGTTTTATCTGGCGATATGTGTGGATTGAGGCGTTATTAGGGTCCAGTAATAAATACATACGTACACACATACACACGCATCAACATAGGTAGATAGGAAAATAAGAAAACAAAACAAAAAATAAAGCTCTAGCCAGATAAGGAAGAAATCTGAGGAAGACGGGAATCTTGCCGTGTGTTCTAACGCTTCCGATGTGTGTTCAGTTGACTCGGGCGTTACTCAGCGAGCTCACTGCCAAGACCACAGGGCTGTTACAAACGCTCGGTAAATGCTAGCTAGTGTTGTTCTTGTGGCAACGGTAGTTCTCATCCTCAAGGCAGACCCTTTTGAGGTCCTGTGTTGCAAACATAGTGCCAACAATGTAAAGAATGGGCAGCCAGGAAGGGCTGGGCATACTCCAGTGGTCGCGTGCATGCTTCAGCGCAGAACTGACCCCTTCTCCAAAGACGGGAAGCCTTCCTAGGGTGGGAGCCCTGTGTTCTCCAGCCAGTGGCTCCTAACCCTGAAAAGCTAACGGTGCTTGAGCTGTTATCTGCCTAGACTGATGCGTCTCATCCTTAGATCCACCCCCCCACCCCACACACACTTACCCAGGAACCTTGTCCTCTCTCTGTTAACACTTTGTTCCGAAAGAGTCTTCATTATGGAATGCCCGGGCCATAAGGAGAGAGAGGGTTCTACCTTTAGCAATCAGAAAAAGCAGATTATGAAATATTCTAGAAATATACTAATGCTGCTTGATCCTTTTACGTAGAAAAACAGAGACAGCTTCACTATGGTCAAAATTACCTCCCCAGACGTTCCTAAATGAAAAGGAGGCCTAGGGTAGCACCAGCTTAGATTTGGGGAACAGCAGAGTGAGATTAAATTAGGTTTGGTGAACTCTGTGTTCTCGAATTGTTTCCACCCCATGTTCAGCCTTCTCTCTCAGTGACCTTCCCTCCCTCCGTATTCCCTTTGACCTGTTTCATCCTCCTCTCTTTTCTCATCTCTGTTCCCCTCTTTTTAACAACCCACGCGTGTCGCAAACTCTTTGTTGTCGTAGATCCAGGGCTTACCCAGTTTCAAAGAGCTTCATCTCCATTCTGTTTCCCGTACCACTGTCCCCAGATTTGGACATAACTCAGAGCTGCCTACACACTGAAATTCTTACTCGTGTCATATTTTTATTTTTATTTATTTGGGGGGGTAATTAGGTTTATTTGTGTATTTTTATTTTAATGAGTGGTACTGGGGATGGAACCCAGGACCTCATGCATGCTAGGCACACACTCCACCACTGGGCTATACCCTCCCCCCTTACTCTTATTTTGAATTCTGACCACAGCATCTACTCTTTACTTCTCCAGCTCTCTTAGCCCTTTCAGAAGTGTCCTCTCTCTTCACTGCATCCTGTGCAACCTTGACACCTGCTCCCCTTTGCTTCAGTGAAATGCCTTCTCCTTTGTCACTGTCCCCTCTGGCTGCCTCCCCCCACCCAGATTCCTTCCTGGACCATCACTAAGTTATGTTTCATTCTCTTCTTTCTCTCTTTTAAAATCACCTTTCAGTATTTGTGGCTTCAACCACCATCCCCATGTATTAATACATATTTTCCAAAATCTGTGACTTTGGCCTGGACGACTTTACGGCCTAGATCTACATTTGCAGCTTACTTCTGGGTATTTGAGGTGTGTGGCTCTGTCAGAGTCTTTATCTTCACATACACAGAAGCTTTTAAAATGAGCCCCAGCTGGCCTGACAGTTATGCGCCTCACCCTCAGGGCCTTCCACTGTTGCCAGAACCATCTGGATAAAGTCCGCTGTGATACAGAGGCTTTCCTTGTTAAAACTCTTCAACGTGAAAGTTAACCTTTATTCTGGCAACAAACTTTTATAATGTTTTTTGTAGTAAACCTTCCTTCCGACATATTTTTCCTTCTTTCTTCCATGCACGCTGAATACGAGTTGCAAGCAGTTATCTAATGATGCCAGTGTGTTTTTATGACTTCCACCTTCCACCTGCTCCTGCTGTCCCCACTGCCCGGGGTACCTGTCTCTCAGTGTAGCCTTTCTTCAAAAAGGCCACTTGTCCACTGAGCTTTCTTTGCAAACCACAGTAAACGCCCCATGTGTGATTTGCACAGGACGTGTTACTTTCAACGTCGTTCTCTTCTCAGACACGTGTTTCTCATTTCCCTTATTTCACCACAGGGGTCTCGCAGGCCCTTCATGTAATTTGTCCCCGTGTTCTGCTTGGTATGACATTTTGTCATAGTGGGGCCATGAAAGGTTTGGACTGAATTAAGTCAGATACTGTCTAGTAACCACATAGCCAGTCTTTTCCTATGCTCTACATTCCTCCTTGCAGATCCAGGCTTCCAGATGCTGTAATTTCTTTAAATCGTATGAGGACTTTCTTTATTATTTGTATAGTGCAGGTCTCCTGCAGACAAATTCTCTCAGACTTTGAAGACATGTTTATTTCCCCTTTCTTTCCAAAGGAATACTTTTTTTGGGGGGGTGCAGAATTATAAGTTAACATTTTGTTTCCTTTCAGTACTTCAAAAACCTTGGACCGCTGCTTTCTGTCTTGTATTATTATTATTATTTTTTTATACTGTGTTAGCCATCATTTTCCCTCTTGGTATAATTTACCTGTATTTGGCTGCTTTTAAGATTTCTTTAAGGACTGCTCAGCAGTTTGCTAATGGCAATCTTAGGAATAGTTTTCTTTATATTTATGATTCCTGGGGTTTGATGAATTACTTATATCTGTGATTTGATGTCTTTCATCAGTTTTGGAAATTTCTTGAATATAATCTCTTTGAATTTTTTTTTCTTTCCACTGTCTTTCTGGGACTCCAAATTTTTATACTTATAACTCATTAGATGTAATTGGAATGTAATTGCTTATTCAAAACCAGTTACAGGCCAAGCTATATGAACTGTAGAGGGTGTTGATGGCGACAGGGGAGTGAGGCACTGTGTCTAAGGTAGGCACCCAGCCCCACCCCATGGTCACTCTGTCTTGGTACCCAGGTTTGTTCTCTTCAGAGTACTCACCACCCTCAAACACCAGGTTCATGGATCAGGTTATTTGCTTTGTATCTGTTTAACCCACTGTGATTTATGCTCCATGAATGTAAGAGCTTTGTGTCTTGCCTGTGGTCTGTCCCCAGTTCCTGGAACTCTGTCCAGCTTGGTAATCACTGGCTGATGATTTGTTGAATGAATAAAGAATGGTAAGTAGGAAGGCAAGGATAGGTAACAGGTCAGTATTAACAAAACCTGTTCACTGTAACACTGGAAAACTGAATTGTGAAAGTAGATTTACAAAGAAAAGTGAAATAATTCAGAATAATTCAGTGAAAAATCTTTTGTTCGTACTATTTAGGTTTAATCAGTTGTAATAGGGTGAGAGAATTTCACAGCTGGCTTTTGACAGCTTTAAATACTTCATAGTAGTGAAACCATACAGTATGTGTCCTTTGGTGACTGGCTTATTTCATTTAACATAATGTCATTAAGATTCATCCATGTTGTAGCATATGACCGGATTTCCTTTCCTAAGGCTGAGTAATGTTCCGTTGTGTGTATACGCCACACTTTCCTTAATTCACTCCTGATGGATAGAGAAGGTGTAAGGTATATCTGCTTTGCACAGGCCGATGGACATGGAGGTAACTCCCTCCTCCCGGCTGTTGTGATGTGCAGAAGTTTTTACATTTAATATGATCCCATTTGTCTATCTTTGCCTTTGTTGCCTGAGCTTCTGATGTCACATGCAAGAAATCACTGCCAAATCCAATGTCACGAAACTTTTCCCACGTGGTTTTAAGACTGGGTGTCTTGAAGTGTTGTCTTCCAGTTAAGAGCTTTGATCCACTTTGAGCTGGTGTCTCTCGTGGAGTTAGGTCAGGGGCTGGCTCTGTTCTTTGGCTTGTAGCTCTCCACGTTTCCCAACATTGTTTGTTGAAGACTATCCTTTCCCAATGGAATGATAACGTAGTCTTGGCACTGTTGTGCAAAGTTACTTGGCCGTGCACCCAAGGGCTTACTCCTGGGTTCTTTGTTCTGTTCCGTTGCTTTATGTATCTGTCTTTATGCTGGTGCCACACTGTCTTGGTTACTGTTGCTTTGTAGTTGTTTCAAAATGGAGAAGTGTGAGACTGCTGACTTTATTACTTTTTTTAGAAGGCATTTTTGCTCCTCAGGGTTCACATGTGTTTAAAATTCCCTTGTGATTTCTGACTTGATCCGTTGGTTTAGGAATGAGTTAATTTCCACATGTTTGTGGATTTTCCTGTTTCCCTTCTTGTACTGACTTCTAGTGTCATTCCACTGGTCAGATGGATGCTTTGTAGGTGTGATTCCAGTCTTTGTAGATTTGTTATGACTTTTTAAAAGTTTTGCTTGTTTTGGGGGGAGGTAATTAGATTTATTTATTTATTTAAAGTTTATTTATTTTTTTATTGGTGGGGAGTTAACTAGGTTTACTTAGTATTTATTTATTCTTAGGGGTGTTACTGGAGATTTCACCGAGGACCTCATGCATGCTAAGCTTGTGCTCTACCCCTTGAGCTATACCCTCCCCCCAGGACTTTTTTTTTTAATGGTAAAACATGCAGCTTATCTTGAAGAAAGCTCTATGGCATTTGATAAGAACGAGTGAATTCCGCTGTTGTTGTGTTGGAGGGTCTTGTGTATGACTCTCAGTGCAGGTGGTCTGTAGGGATTTCAGGCCCTCTGCTTCCTGACTGGTCTTCTGTCCCATTGTTGGATCTGTAACTGAAAGCAGGGGGTGGAAACCTTCTGCAGTCGGTGTGTTGCTGTCTGGTTTTCCTTCAGTTCTGTCGGTGTTTGCTAGGTGTGCTGGGGAACTCTGTTGTCTGGAGCATATATATTTATAATTGCTACGTCTTCCAGGTGAGTTGGCCTTTTTAGCATTATGTAATGACCTTTGCCCCTTGTGACACAGTTAATAGTGACTTATCTTGTATCATAATTAAAAGTGGTTTATGTGCATACATTACTATACTGCGGTGGTCTAATTTGTCCATGTACTTTTTCACCAGGGAGTTTTATGTTTCTGTATGGTTTTGTGTTGCTGTTTATTGTTGCTCGCTTCAGTTTGAAGGCATCACTGTAGCATTTCTTGTAGGACAGGTCTAGTGGTCATGAACTCCCTCAGCTTTTGTTTAGCTGAGAAAATTGTAATTTCTCCTTGACTTCCAAGGGCAGTTTTGCTGCCTGAAGTATTCTTGTTGGCAGTTTTTCTTTCCTTTCTGCACTGTGAATGTATCACTTTTTAATCGTTTAGCCTTCAAAATGTCTGCTGAGAGCTTAATGATGATCTAACAGGAGCTTCCTTACACGTGCTGTGTCACTTCTCTCAGCTTGCCTGTGATTTTCTACAGCTTTATGATACTGCATCTCTGGGTAGGTCTCTTTAGGTTTATCCTACTCGGAGTTTTTTGAGCTTCCTGAGTTTGTATCTCCATTTCTCTTCTCCAAGTTGGGATATTTGGGGCCATTATTTCTTCTAACAGGCTCTCTGCTCTTTCTCTCTTTCTTCTCCTCTTAGAGCGCCCCCATGCATGTGTTGCTCTGCTTGGTGGTGTTCCAGAGCCCCTCAGGCCCTCCTCACTTTTCTTTGTAATTTCTTCTTCTTGCTCTTCTGTCTTGGTAATTTTGAACATCCTGTCTTTGAGGTCACTGGTTCTGTCTTCTACGCCGAACTGCTGCTGATCCCTGTGGTGAGTATTTCAGTTTAGTTATTACATTCTTCAGCTCTAAAGTTTCTGTTTGGCTCTTCTTTATGATTTTTCTCTTTTTCTAATGCCCTTCATGTTTTCCTGATTCCATTTAGTTGTCCATCTGTGTTCCGTTTTCATTTATGGAGCGTCCTTATAATGGTCATTTTGAATTCTTTGGTAATGCATATTTCTGTTTCATTTCCCAGAGATTTAATGTTCTCCTTTGACTGAACTGTGTTTCTCTTTCTTTGTATGCCTTGTCATCTCCTGTGGGATTTAGGCATTTGAGAAAAATCAGCCCCTTTCCCCAGTCTTCGCGGTCTGGTTTTGTACAGGAAAGACTTTTCACCAGTCTTCTGACTAGAGAGGCTGGCGGTCTTGCAAACCTTGTCTGGGGGAGTGCATCCTCCCAGGCTTTGGCGTGTAATCTACCAGAAGGGGTCTGCAGATTTCTCTCTGGGAGCTCTCTCTGGTCTCCAGTCCTGAGCCCTTTCTGGTGCCGGAGTGCTCCCTAGTGTCTCTCTGAGGTACTACAGACTGCTGATCGGCCAAACTGATTGCTTTTGTTCTCAGTATCCCCCAGCCTCGTGTCTCCTTCCTGGAAGGGCTTAAAATCAGGCAAGACAGAAACCAGTCCCTTGGGCAGCCCTCCCAAAATCAGGTCATTGGATGTATGTTCCACGTTTCTCTTCCCTTCCCCTGGGGGGAGTGGGGAGCTGGGCGTCTTCCCTCAGTGTCAGGGCCCTGGGGAGCATGTGCTGTGGATTTTCCCCTGGGCTCCCTTGTGACTGGCATCTAGCTCACCCAAGGGGAAGGACCCTCTTTGCTGCCTTCTGAGTTTCTTGCAAAGGCGGTTGGTCCGGGTATTGTTGCCAAGGTGGGTCTTCTGTGGGGAGGAGGATCTGGGGCTCCCTCTTCCACGGTCTTGCTGATGTCACTCTGTTAGGCGTTTGAAGTCCAGTGAGCTCCGTCAGCATCTGGACCGCCCACACTGTCTGCAGTCTTTTCACTGCTTACCGGTGGGCCGCGGTTGGCTTTCTACACGTGCTCCCAAGTGAAAACTGTTGGTGAGTGCTGTTTGGTATTCCCAGCCAGACGGTAGAAAGGAGACGTTGCTATTATAAAGGGAATTGTTAAAAGTTATCTTTCCTGTTATAGCTAATAACGTTTATGGTTGGAAGGAAAACTTACTTCAGATTCTCAGCTTGCACTGGAGAAAATGAGTCCCAGAAAATTTAAATTGCTTTTACAAGGTCACATGGCCACTTCAGAGTCAAATTTGTAAGATTATAAGACTTCTTGCAGGTGGTTTTCTCATTTTGTTTGTGTTCTTACCACCAGACTCTGATATGAGGTGGAAATGTAGAGGAGCTTTTTGGAGCACCTCCTTCTTGGAGCTCTGAAGGATTTGAGGTTCTTCTGAGAATGTGAATTCTCAGACTTTCTACTTCAGTAATACGTTTTACGTGAGTGCATGCAGATGTGGGATCTCGCTGTTTTACCATCTTTACCACATTGCTTATCAGATCTGACCCAGGTCTGAGGTAACGGCAGTTTTACCTTTTTTTTTCAATTAAAGTTTTTTTAATTGGGGTAAAATATACATAAAATTTACCATTTCAACCATCTTAAGTATGTAGTTCAGTGGTATTAAGTACATTCATAATGTCGTGCAACCATCATGCTATTTCCAGAACTTTTTTTATTTTTATTTTTTACTGAAATATAGTCAGTTTACAATGTTGTGTCAATTTCTGGTGTACAGGCACAGTGCTTCAGTCACACGTGAACATACAGGCAGTTTTATCTTGATCTTGGTGAACTCTTTTTGGCCCAATTGAAATCACACGGCGAGCCTTGAAGTTGAGAGGAGAGAACCTCAGGGTTGAATCCACAGTTCTGGCTTCCTGGGGGTGGGGTTAGCTATGAACCCAGGAGTCAGAGCTGTCCACGTGGGAACCCAGCAGACCTGAAACAGGACCCAGAGCAGTGGCTGTCTCGTCTCAGTGTTGCAGCACCGAGACGTTTCTGCATGGACCTAAGGCCTTGGCAGAACTGTAATATTAGCCAAGTTTGCCCATTCGATGTAGTACCTCTTACCCCAGTGCCTTCATCCACCCGCCTGGTAACCTAATATTGTCCAAGCTGGAGAAGAGCATTTGGAAACACACCTCCTTCCAGATCGCATAGATGAACTTACTAAAAGCCTCAGAGACAGAGTGTTTGCTTGTTAAGAAGCACCTGGAAAGCTTATTTGCGATGATGATGATGATGATGATGATGATGATGATGATGATGGTAAGCTCCCTTTGAGGCCATTGTTCCCCAGAACCCTGCTGTGCTTTTTACGACAGTGAAGCCTCTGGGAGGGTGAGGGTGGGCCTCTGGGGCTTTGCTTCTGTGAGGCTGCAGACTCCTGGGTAAGTCACCTCCTCAGTCATGTTCTGACTTCCAGTCTGTAGGTGGGCATGAAAGTGGTGCTGCGTACTGAGTCAGTGCAGGGCGCTTACCAGAGAGCCGTCTGCCGGCTGCTGACAGTGGAAGGAAGTACTTGAAGTGGGGGTGGTGATGGGGTTGGGGGGCTGGTCTGCCTCGTGCGCCATCTTGGCCAGAGGGACTCTTGATTCAGGGAAAGGAAGGGGGCAGTAAGCTGGAGGGGCCAACAGCACAGGAGCCCCCACTCCCTTTGCTCAAAGGCCGGGAAGGTTGCAAGGGAGGTCCCCAGCTATCGGAAGAGCCAGTATTTAACTATAATCTATTTAACCACCATGGGCAAGAGAGTTGGTATTGTTTATTTCTCTTTTCCCCACTCACTTGTTGATATTTAAATCTTTCTATCAGTACATTGAAACTTCTTATGAAAAAATACAACTTTAAGTGACCAGGGTTATGGTTAGGCATAAATATTATTTGGAAAACAGCAGATGTGAGATTTTGGCATTCTTTTCTGTGTCTGGTTCCAGGGGTCCCAGTGATCATAGCAAAACAATGTACTGAATGCCTACTGTTTACTTCACAGCACCCCCTCAGCACCCCATCATGAATTAGGTTCTGTTGTCAGCTCATGGTAGACACAGGGGCACCAAGGCACAGAGAGGTTAAGAGACGTTTCAAGATTGCGGAGCTGGGGAGGGCAGGGCCACTCTTTGCGGCCAGGTGACCAGGCGGCGTGCCCCCCTCGGCTGTCACCCATGGAGCACATCTGCTCAGTGCTCTCTGGGGCCTCCGTTCCTCATCCCCTGCTGCTGCTGGTCTGGGGGCAGCTCGTGAGGGTGGCCTCTGCGGCAGCTGCAGTCACCCCACTCCGCAGTCCTGTCCCTGTCAGCACTCTCAGCCCTGGTTCCATCTCCTCCAGCCTGCGCTGTGCTCCTCTGTTTCCTGCTTGTTTATGAGGGAGTAAAAGTGGCCCCACCTGTTCTCTCAGTGCCGCTGTCAGGGAGCTAATCTAATCTCTGTTGTAACAGGTGCCTATTTTTGGGAGTATCCTAGTCTTGGACAGTCTGTTATCAGCTCTCTGCCCGTTTGATGGCTTGAGTCAGCCCATGGTCACTGTCAGGTTCCAGGGGACCTTAAAAAGTCACTCTTCCTGCTGCAGTGTTTAATCTCATGCGAACATTTAACATGTAAAGCCCAAGTAAATATAATAACCTAAAACCCATAATTTTCAGGAACCAGGGTCACACACTAGTTCGCAGGTGTTTACTGTGTCCAGGAGCTGTGGCGGGTGCGCGGGGGAGGGGCGAAGGTGACCTGCATGTGAGCCCTCCCCTCCAGGGGCCAGCCCTGCTCACTGGAGTGTTCAGGGGTGCTCTTGACCTAACAATACGGAGATGAAGAGAAGGACTATATATATGTATGTTCTTAGTTTTTAAAAAAAATTTTTAATTAATTTTTTATTGAAGTATAGTTACAACGTGTCAATTTCTGGTCTACAGTATAATGTCCTACTCATGCATATGCATGTATATACATATATTTTCATATTTTTTTATTTAAAGTTATTACAAGATATTAAATATAGTTCCCTGTGTTATACGGAAGAACTCTGTGTATCTATTTTATATATAGTAGTTAGTATCTTCAAACTTCCCAAATTTATCCCTTCTCACCCCCTTTCCCCCCTATAACCATGATTGTTTACCGCGTCTGTGAGTCTGTTTCTGGTTTGTAGGTGAGTTCATTAGTGTCCTCTTTGTTTTTTTTTTTAGATTCCACATGTGAGTGATCTCATATGGTATTTTTCTTTCTCTTTCTGGCTTACTTCACTTAGAATGACCATCTCCAGGTCCTTCCATGTTACTGCAAATGTAGTATTTTATTCTTAGTTTCTTCATGTACATTTTCCTAAAAGACCCCAGACACTTATTCCAAACCTGTATGAGACTGTCTTTAGTAAGAGGTGTTACCCAGATGACTAGAGAAGACCCACATGACTGTTAGTGCTGGTCCTCGCGGTCTTTGAGGTCTGCGCCTACAGCGCGCTGGGTGTTTTGTGCACTGCTGTAGCCTCGTTCCTCGGGGGATGGATTCCTGCCTCTCCACCTTCCCCAGAGAATGGACATGGGCCGACCAGGACCCTGTGAATCACATCGCATGGGGCCGAACTAAGCTGGCGGCTTCCTGTTTTCTCTTTTTCTTATTTCCCCCAGTTTTGTAAAGTAAAATATATCATAATAAATTCAGTGGCTTTACAAAGAAACTTCTGGGGGTTGTGAGAAACCAGCTCCATACAACGCTCCATTTCATTGTGGAAAAATTAGGAGATGTGGAATCAGGTCATCCTGTCTGCCACTGGCCCTGCTCCGGGAGAAGCTTGGAGCTGATTGAGTTCTGAGGGCTATGACATCCTTGACTTGTTGAATGACATCTGTGCCTACCTCTCGGAGCCCAGGGCCAGAAGAGTAACCACCCAGCTTGGTCAGGCAGAAAAATGAAAGGTGTTTCTTAGGACTGCAGTACCACTGGGCAGCAGTGAACTGGTGGTGGTGACACAGAAATGTGTTGTTTATTACCTGTTGTATTTATTCAGAGTTGGCATTTTAGACATGTGCTGGGAAGTACCCATTTGTGACCCTCAAATGGGGCCCCTTAACAGGTAACTGTCAGGCAGTTTGGAAATAAAAGTCGATTTTTTTTCCCGGAAGAGGGGCTGAAGTGTGTTTAATAGGTATGTGGGACTGTATTACATGTGGTTTTGGGTGTCTAGCCCCAAAGAGATTGACATCAAGATTTTATTTTTCTGTTAAAATATAATCTATTTACTTTTTACCATGACACAATTTCTTTTGTGTCCCCAATAAACAAGACAAAGAGTCTGTTCACCTCCAAGCTCCAAGTAGCATTTTGGAGAAGAAAAGTCAACAGCCAGCCTGGCCCAGTCCTGCATCTCCCCCCAACAGGGCCACCGTGACCCATGCCGTTTCCTGTCTGTGTGTCGGGGTTGTGCCCTCAGCTCATGACTGATTGTTCTAGGAAGAGGGAGCCCAGGGTGGGTGGAGAAAAGCCATTGCTTCTGCTCCGGGGGTGGGTGGGGAGTGCAGCCTTTGGCTGCTCCGGCTTTGAAGGGGCAACGGTGGCTGACATGTAGCCAGGAGTCCCCGTTGCATCAGCATGGTTCATGCACACTGCACAACTTGTGAGTTTGTGATTCTTCTCAGACATACTAATTCTGGATTTTTCGAAAAGAGTGCCATGCACATAGGTAAGGTAGAACTGAAATGAAGGATTGGGAGTGAATCCATTTTTGAACTAGATGTGGGGACTCAGTTCCACCCGCCCTATTCTATGCTCTTTTTCAACAGAATTTCCCCTCTTACTCAGAAAACTGCCATCCCTCTCTCCCTGTTCCTGAGTTTTTTCTTTTTTTTTTTTTAACCTCTTAGTAATTCTTCATCCTTCTCCCGACTGTCCAGAGTTTAATTAAAAAAAAATTCTGGTTAAATACACATAACATAAAACTCGCCGTCTTGGCACTTTGAAGCGTGCATTTCAGTGGCATTAAGGGCGTTCACACTGTGGTGCGCCGTTACCCCCATCAATCTCCGGAGCGCTCTTCATCTTGCAAAACAGAAACCCTGTATCCTTTAAACACTAAGTCCCCATTCCTGCCTCCCACCCAGTGACAGCCACCATCCTGCTTTCTGTCTCTGTGAGCTTGACTCCTGTAGGTCCCTCACACACGTGGAGTCATACAGTGTGTGTCTTTCTGTGATGGGCTGATTTCACTCAGCCTAACGTCCTCAGGGTTCATCCATGTGTCAGTTTATCGTATGACCATCTTACTGTATATATATTTATATTTATATTTAAAATTTTCTGTATATTATGTTTTGACATTTAAAAACCTTTCCTGGCTGGGGAGAGACTGCTCCCCCCAGGGGTAAACAATGCATAGAGGTGGCCGGGGGCCCAACCTGGGGGGAAGTAACCAGTCCAGGGCCACTCCTCCTCTGTATGGCCCATGCACCCCAGGAGCCAGTACCCCTCTGTCTTAATCACCCCAGGGCCAGGTGCCCGGCCAGTGGAGACCACCCCTGTGTCCCAAAGCCCACGGGAATGATTCAGACGAGCCAAAACAGCCAGCCCTGCCTGTTTACCCTGCCTGCCCTGCCCCTCCCTCAGAAACCCCGATTCAGATCACGGCCTGGGCGCCTCCTCTCTGGCCCTGTCTTCTGCCTCCTGGCCATCCTGGTGTCCTTCCCGTGCAGTCCTGCAAAGCATGCCGTACCTCCTGTCTCTAGGACCTGGGAGTAAAAAGACTTTGTTTTCCTGAGCCTCTCCTCTTGCAGCTGCACCTGACCATCACATAAACAAACGTGAAACAGTCAGAATCCCCTTGCTTCTAAAGGCAGAGTAAGAGTCCCTGTGTATGAACTGCACGGGTTTACCATTTATCCCTCTGTGGGCTGCTTCCACTTTCTGGCTGTTGTGAATAGTGCTGCTGTGAATGTGGATGGACAAATACATGTTTGAGTCCCTGCTTTTAATTCTTTTGGGTACATGCCCAGAAATGGAATCACGCGGTCATGTGGTCATTCTGTGCTTAAGTTTTTGAGGAACTTCCATACTGCTTTCATAGTGCCCGCATCGTTTGACCCTCCCACCAGCAGTGCACCAGGGTTTCAGTTTCCTGTATCTTTGCCGACACTTGTTATTTTCTGGGAATTTTTTTTTTCTGACGGTAGCCATCATTATGGATACAAAGTGGCATTTCATTATGTTCTGATTTGCATTTGCCTAGTGACTAATAATGTTAATTATCTTCTCATGTGCTTATCGGCCAGTTGGATGTCTCTTTGGTGAAATGTCTAAGTCCTTCACCCATTTTAAAGTCAGGTTGCTCTCCTTCATTGTTGCTGAGTTGTGGGAGCCCCTTTTATTTGCTGGGTATATCCAGATACCACTTACCACATACGTGATTTACAGATGCCTTCTCCCATTCTGAGGGGTGCCTTTCCACTGCGTTGGTTGTGTCTTTTGATGCACAGAAGTTTTTAATTTTGATGTAGTCCAATGTATTTATTTGTTTTTCTTTGGTTGCCTGTGGTTTTGGTGTCATATGCAAGAAATCATTGCCAAATCCAATGTCATAAAATTTTTCTCTTAGCGTATTCCTCTAAGAGTTTTGTAGTTTCAAATCTCACCTTTATGTCTCAGATCCATTTTGAGTTAAATGTTGTATATTGTGTAAGGTAAGGGGTCAGCTTCACTTATTTTGCTCGCAGATATCCAGTTTACCCAACACCATTTGTTGAAAAGACTTTGCCCCACTGAATGGTCTTGGCATCTTTGCTGAAGATCGTTTGTCAGGGCTTAATCGCGAGGCTTTGGATTATAAACCTTGAGTCTCCTGTGGCCGGTCTCTTTCCTGGGTGCCACTGTCAGATCCACTCTCCTAAATGCTCCTTTTACCTTAGCGTGATGCTGCTTAAATGAGCATTTGCTTAAAACAGTTTATTTTCCCCAGATTGTGTGTGTGTGTGTGTGTGTGTTTTCCAAACTCTTATCTCGTAAAACCTTTATTTATCCAATTGCACTCAATACTCACTTGGCCCTTCCCACGTCAAGTTGTTAAGGCTTTACATCTGTAGGTCTTTTTTATTTAATGAGATTAAAAGCTGTGGAAGCCTACAATCTAATAAGTACCGTGAAAAAAACCAGAAAAGGCTCTTGCAAAACGCAGGTCCTCAGCTGACCGACTTCACACAGCCTTCGTCCAGCATCACGAAAGGTGATGCAGCCTTCGGAGACAGAGCACTTGCTGAATCCAGTTAAGCTGAAGAAAGATGCTACTTTACTGTTCACCTGAGTTGGCAAAGCTCAGTCTGAAATGAATAGCCCTCTTACGAAATTTAAACACTATATACGTGGTTTGTAGACTTGTATTGGGGTGTTTTCCAAAATGCTAACAGCCTTTTGAAGCTAACGTGACTTGGTTGTACCAGCAGATGTTGGAGTAGTTGGCTCCCATTTATAATCATTATTTCCATTTTCGTGGAAGTCTGGAGAACATGGCTTAGGCTGCAGACTGCTGGATACATAATTTAACAACAGACTGTGAGCATAGAAGTGCTACTCATCCTTCCGAAAGCGGAGCGCAGAAGTCCACTTATGAATGATCAGCTATTCAGTGAAGCTGAAGAAGCTCCTTGAAGTAATTGCAGATGTAAACACTCCCGTTTCCATGGAAACATGCTGCGTTCACATGCAGAGGTTCGGGAGTCTTGTTCCCATTTGGAAGGGAGCTCCTCCTTGTCGGGTGGCCTGGACCCCCGGCTCAGAGGTTGGCTGTCTCCGCAGGCTCGTTACCGGTCTCCCCAGTTCCGTTTCTGCCAAGGAACAGGAAACCGATTTTCTTTAAGGTTAAATGAGCCAATTTTACCCCTAAAGGCACAATGTTAGATGTTATGGTTTCTCATTATTTGAATTTTATGCCCTCAAAGTTGAAACAGTAATTCCTCAACCTGCTAAAGTGTTATTCTTTTTTTGTGTGTCCGGATCTGAAGTCTGTGATATGGGGGTATGTGTCTTTAGGTTACACTCTTAACAATAATCAGTATTTCTTGTCTTCCTTCGGTGTATGTGCTCTCTGGGTCTTTGCTTTGAGTTGCAACCAGGTGATGGATGAGTAACCTGAACTATACCTGGTATCACTCTTCACTTGGGTTTGGCTTCAGAGCATGAATTTGACATCAAATCTGTTTTGCAATATCTTCTAGTTCATCTTTTTATTTTTTCTTTGTTGTATGATCAGGTAAACAAATGTTACAGAGTATCTTTATAGTCACGTCTCACTGGCAGCTTGAAGTGTATAGATGTTCTGTTTTTCTAGAATTTATTAAATATGGGTAAGAATCTTCCATCCTTTAGAATTGTGACTACAAGGCAAGTCCCATCTCTTTCCAACCTGCCCCTGGCTGTGCATGTGGGATGAAAGGAGGCTGGGCAGCGCTTGCCTTGGTCCTTGGCACAGAGTACTAACACACACGTGTTTTTCTCCACAGTGAAGCCCACCGTCATCGATGTGGACATCTATGTTAACAGCATCGGTCCCGTGTCCTCAATAAACATGGTAAGACGCTGGTTTCTTTTCTGACCTGACGGTCTTTCTGTCTGTTCTTGCTCGCGTCCTCACCGTGAGTTTCCGTCCGAGATTGATCATGTGGTTTTAAACTCATGGGTTTCCGTCCAAGATTGATCGTGTGGTTTTAAACTCACAATTGGCTTCTTAAACCTGTGGCAATTGTTGGTAGCTTCGGTGTTGGAAATGGTAAAACTCGAGGAGTGGCGTTCGTGACGCTAGCAGTGGGTCACTGCTCTGAGGATGGATAGTGTCTCACCCCCCGCCTTGTCCGCACGTGGATCTCCAGGTGATGTGATTTGCGCTTGTGCTGTCGCTGGCTGAGTCTGACCTCACTGATACTGAGGATGAATAGAAACAATGTTTGTACTTTTGTTCATTCTTCATGATCCAGAGGACCTGCCTTTCATTAGTGTTTCTCAGGAAAGGATCTGAGATTACCCGGCTCATACCTCTGTCTGCAGTTTGAACTCTGAGGGTAAACATGCTGCCTTTCTTTTTTTTTTTACCAGGAGAAAGTATGGGACCAAGTATGTGGTTTCCCCGAGTCAGGTGTTTTCACAGACAAAAGCAAAGTGAGCCCCAGAAGTAACTGTTCGCAGGCTAGAGATTGCCTTCCCTGTACCAGGGGTTGGCTCTTAGGAAGGGGCTGTGCTGGCATCTGTCACTGCAGGCAGATCGTGCGGGATTCCAGGAGCAGGCACTTGCCTCACCCACCCGGCGATGGCAGGAGCTCCTGGACGCAGGGGGCCTCCTTTGTGCTTCCCCGCTGCACAGTGGCTCCTCGATTCGGGGATGCGTGAGGCTGACGGGGCGTTCGTTGTACGGTGCCAACTGAAAATGCCATCCTTTCATTGTATGATTCTGTAGTTGGACGTAACCCTTCCAAAATGAATCGCAAAATCATTTCTTTTCATTGCCAGATAATGCAAATGTTCATCTTCTCTCTGATGAATATATAAAGGTTCCATGTGGGGGTGAAGTGATACTCAGTGGGGGTGACTGACTTAAAAATCCCTCATGTCACCCGTAAACTGGAAATGGGGCACCAGCAAGGAGGTGACGTGAATAAAAGAGGGTTTACCACATACAACCTGTGGGCTGCAGATTGTGAACGTAAACTGCAAGTGTGACAGTCCCCTCCCCTGGTAAATAAGTCTTCGGTTGACCACATAGAGTCATCACTTCTTAGTTTGCTTCTTATTCTGGCGTTCTGTTATGTTAGTTACACAACACTTCATTCAGACGCTGACCCTACAACAGAAGTGCCCCCATGGACACATAGTCACAATGTCATTTTAGGGACAGCGGCTTGCACCTGGGGGTCTGGGGGTTTTTCATGAACTCCTGTAACGTTGAGATCCACTTTGTGCCCAGGGTTAGGCTTTGCTGTCGGAATGGACAGACATCTCTGTACGAAAATCCTACACCACAGGAGAGGCTGAGAGTAAGTGACACAGGGCGATAAGGACTTTGTTAATGACGGGCACCCCGCCCCCGGAAAGCCTGCAGTTGGAGTAGATTGCTCCAATGAGGTCTTCTCAGCCTGACGCCTGGCTGCTAGGCAGGAGCCTGCCAGGTGGGACAGCGTGGGAAGGTCCCCGTGAAAGGGTGGACGGCAGGTGTGGCACGCGGTTGGGGTCTGAGGGGCTGACGTGCTGCTTGAATGCCACGTGGTGGTGGGCGGAGCTGGGTTGTGCGGGGGCTGAGGCTCTGACTGTAGTCACGTCACCCTCAGGCCCCAGACAGACCCCGCCCTGGGGAAGTGTGCGGACACTTCCATGTGAGGTGTGTGCACATCCAGCTTCATGAGAGATTAGTTCAAATCCAGATTTATAAACAAACCATCAGGGAACCCAGGGAACCAGAGCAAAGACAGGTGCAGGGCTGAGCGACCAGAGGAGGGAACATGCAGGACCCCCGAGGGAGGTTTCAGAGGCCTCAGAAGGTAGGGGCTTCTGCGTTGCTTTTTTTTGTTTTTAAGTTTAAACTTTTATTTTTGAAAAGATTTATTTTTCTGGAGCTGTTTTAGGTTCACAGCCAAATTGAGAGGAAGGTCCAGAGAAGGTCCCATATCCTCCCTGCCCCTCCCCCCACACGCATAGCCTCCTCCACTATCAACATCCCCCACCAGATGGTACATTTGTACGAGTAGTGGACACACGCTGACATGTCATCATCACCCAAAGCCTGTAGTTGACACTAGAATTCACCTTTGGTGTTAACATCTGTGGGTCCGGACAAGCACGTAATGACACGTTTTCACCGTTACACAGAGTAGTGTCGCTGCCCTGAAAATTCTCTCTGCACATCTGCTTCCTCAAGGGTGAGTATTTCTAGCGTTTGTCTTCTTGGCACTTTGTTTAGAAGTTGGAATGATACAAGGCTTCTCACGTTGCTGAGTACGTCACATGTACCCACTCTGTCTATGAAACCTAATGACACAGTTTCAAAAGAATGTGAAATGCTTTAAAGTGGACCTCGTGAAAAATAAGAGCAATTTAAAAGTAGAGAACTGACTGTTTAAGTGGGTTTTGGGGACTGAGTCATCAATAATAATTTTAAAAAAGGTGAGAGAGACTAAAGCAAATTTAAAATACATTCTGCGAAAAAGGCGCAATTTAGAGATGTGTACAGGATTGAAGGATATACATTTTTATTGAGGTTTTGACCATAAGCTAAATAAAGTCTTGTAAAATTATGCCCCCCCAAGTAGTCACTTAACCATCAAGTAAAGAGAGGAAACAGCTGTTTGTTCCTCCCCTTCTCCTCTTTCCTACTTGTCTGCTCCTTTTATTGGTGTTACTAGTACTGAAGATTCAGTTTCAGACATCCTCTCCACTAAAGAAAAATGAAGTTGCATTTCAGTCTCTTGTTTAACAGGTTGATTTTCATTATCTTGTCTCTCCTGGAGTTTTTGCTTTTTCTGGTTACAGAGATTAGAAGTGGTTCAGCTGGGGTGAGGAGAATCTTTCTTTACAAAGCTTCAATCCATCCTCTGTCTTGGTCGTAATGACATATCGAAATGTGCACAGTTCCTCACAGAGATGGTGCATGGTTTGTTTCAGGCCCATAGGGGCTGCATATGAAGAGGCTTGAGAGTTTATTTTTGAGAATTTTCACTGTAAGAAACCTTTCAGGAAAGGAACAAAGAAAACCAGTGCTTGATACCTATTCTTGGCCATCAGCCTGTGTTGTTGGATCTTCATGAGACTGAGGGAGAGAAGATAGGTCTTTCCCACTTGTGTGTTGGTGAGCGAGCTGGAGCCCACGGGGACAGAGAACCCAGAGCCCCGGTTCTGACCCCACTGTGTCTCTGCGGTTGGTGTGAACCACAGCCCAGCCCCTGCAGAGCTAAAGCTCTAGCTTGGGACTTGAGATGAAACAGGCTCAAGGGTGAGTCTCCCACTAGGACCACTTTCCTTTTATTAAAAAAAATAAATTAATAGAGCTGATTTTTTTTAAGCAGTTCAAACTTTTTCCCCAGCTTTGTTGAGATATAATTGACATGTAACATTATATAGTTGAAGACGCAGTACCTGGTGGTTGGCTGTGCATACACATTGCGAAATGATGACTGCAGCAAGGTTTGTTAACGCTTCCGTCACCCGAGTTAGTTCTGTTTTTGTGATGAGATCTTTTAAGATCTACTCTTAGCAAGTATCAAGTGTATAATACCGTGCTGTTAACGGTGGTCATCATGCCGTACGAACATCCCTGCAACTTACTCATCTCAGCACCTGGAAAGTTGTTCCCTTCGACCAACATTTACCTGTAAGTAAACCACCTCCTATCCCATCCCTGGAAACCACCAATCTACTCTCTGTTTCAATGATTTCAGGTTTTTTAAATTCCACATATAAGTAAGATCATACAATTCTTATCTTACTATGTCTGACTTATTTCATGTAGCATAATTTTAAATTTGCAGAGAGATTGGGTAGAAATCACATAAAGTTCCCATATATTTCTGTGTGTGCATGCACGCTTGCGTGTACACACACACACACACACACACTCCTCCTGCTCTTAACATCTTGCGTCAGTGTGGTACATTTGTTACCATTGATGAGTGGATATTGACACATTGTTATTAACTGGAATCCACAGTCTGCGTTGGGATTCATTTTTGGTGCTGCATGTTCTGCGGGGTTTCACAAGTGTGTGATGACACATATAATGTGTTCACCATTGTTGTACCATCCAAGGTGTTTTCACTGCCCTAAAAATCCTCTGTGCTCCACCTGTTCATGCCTAGTTCCTCACTAACCCCTGGCAGCCACTGATCTTTTTACTGTCGCCATAGTTTTGCTTTTTCCAGAAAGTTGTATAGGTGGAATCATAGAGCATGCAGCCTTCTAAGACTGGCTGATTTCCCTCTGTTTTTCAACGAGCTGGTATAAGCTACCATCTGAGGGTATCCAGGACCTAGTGGTTGAGTGGATATGATGTGACTGTAACAGCTGGTTGTGACTGTGTGTTACCCGGCAATTTAGGAGGAGGCTGTGGAGATCAGAGAGACAGGTTAAAAATCACTGGAATATGCTCCGTTATATGACCCATGGCCTAAAAGGATAGAACTTGCAGGAGGGCGTGCAGCCAGGGGCGGGGTGGGGGAGCGTATGCAGCTTGCTGTGACATCTGTGAACTTCATCTCTGCTCCTGGCACTTTGGGCTGCAGTTTTGAGAGGTGAGCTCAGTGACTATGTGGAATCACAGAAGGCCAGGAGAGAAGAAAGTAAATTCCATTCCAGAAGGGTCTGTTGTCCCTGGAGGATGTCCATTGCTTTGTGAAACTTTTCTGAAGGATCCTCAGCTCAGAAAAGTCCATAAGAAGGGGAGGCTGCCGCACCACAGTGCCACCCTTGTTCTGGTCTTTGCATTTGTGCTGCTTAAGATCCATCTCAGTTTTTGAGTCTGTAGTTTGATATCCTTCATCAGGTTGGGAAAATTTTGGCCATTATTTCTTAAAATATTGCTTCTGCACTGTTCTGTCTTTTCATGTTCTAGGACTCCAGTCCTGTGAATGTTATGCATTGCTCCCAAGTCCTGTTTGTCCCTTAGGATTTCTTCCCATCCCTTTGCCCCCCAGGCTCACTCAGTGCAGACCTTCCAGCCTGCATCTCAGCATCTCAAGACACTCCTCATGTGTCTGTTACCTGTGAGAGCCGTCTGTTGAGTTCTTAATTTCAGTTACTGTGATTTTTTTTGCATCTTTTTTCTTTTTAGTTGAAGTCTAGTCAGTTTACAATGTTGTGTCAGTTTCTGGTGTACAGCATAATGTTTCTGTCATACACATACGTACATATATTCATTTTCATATTCTTCTTCATTGTAAGTTACTATGAGATACTGAGTATAGTTCCCTGTGCTGTACAGTAGAAACTTGTTGTTCATCTATTTTATATATAGTAGTTAGTACCTGCAAATCTCCAGCTCCCAGTTTGCCCCTTCCCACCCCCATTCTCCCTGGTAACCATACGTTTGTTTTCTATGTATTTGAGTCTGTTTCTGTGTTGTAAATAAGTTCATTTGTCTTTTTTGAAAATTCCACACATAAGTGATACCATACGGTATTTTTCTTTGTCTTTCTGACTTCATTTAGAATGACAATCTTCAAGTCCATCCATGTTGCTGCAAACAGCAGCATTTCATTCTGTGTTAACGGCTGAGTAGTGTTCCATTGTATAAATACACCACGGCTTCTTCATCCAGTCATCTGTCAGTGGACATTGAGGCTGTTGCCATGTCTTGGCTGTTGTAAATGTAAACAGTGCTGCTGTGGACATTGGGGTGCATGTATCATTCCGAGTTACTTTCATTTCTAAAATTTTAATTTTGCTTGTTACTAATAGACATCGATTTTCTGGTGAAATTCCACAACTTGCACTCTGTTTTCCTGAACGCATTAGTCGTTAAATTCATGGCTAACAGCTGTAGTATCTGGTTATCCGTGGTACCGTTTCTGTCATCTCTTTTGTTGCTTGGCGGCGTTTTTTGTCTGCCTGGTAATTTTGATTGTGTACAAAAGTGGCAGAGACTTCCGGCACCATCCCTCTCATGTCTGGAGGTCGGAGCTGGCATAGGGGCTGTTCTACCATCTTGCTGAGGCTCAGGTGAGCTCTGGTCCCCTCCGGCCCTGAGGACAGCTCCCCAGGGGGCCCGACAGAGGGCTCAGGATGCTTCCCAGGGCCCCGGCCAAATGGTCCCGAACGCTAGTGTTTATGCCTCTGGTGATGTGAAATGGCTGCAAATTCTGTTCTTCTTTTTGAGCCATTCTTCTCCAATTGCTTTTTAACCTCTTGACCCTGTGCAACTTAGTGTATGAATGTACTGAGGGAAAGCCCATGTTGTTTGGCTCATTTCCCCCATCATCTCTTCTCTCTAAAGCCGTGGCCCTCCTCCTGTTCCTCCTCGCGCTCTGCTGGGTCCTCACCCTCAGCAGCCACTCCCCACCCAGCATCAGAGGCCGGCGGGAGGTGAGCTCTGCGGAGAGCGCGCTGCCCGCATGAGCCTGCCTCCTTGGTGTCTGGCCTCATCAAATAACGTCTGGCTTTTCTATTGTTCTTACTGAGAGTTCTGGCCTAGGAGAAGCTGTCCCGTCACAGCCATGCATTTTCAACCGACATTTTAGGTTTAGTTAGAATAAGGTTGAATTTCTAATAGTCGGCAAGGAAGTAGTTTGGAGCCAAGCGTTAAGTCCTGTGACGCTTTGCTGTGGGATCTCCTTCTTGCTTCAGTAACCTTCCCAGATGGCTTCAGGTTAGTGAGGAAGAGAGAGGTTTTCTAAACTCCAGCGTGTGCAGGTTTCCCCTACAAATAATGTCTCTTTGAGGGAAACTAAAGGGAGTTAGTCATGTATTTCTTCTAGCTGTATCAGCGCGAGGGAACAGAGCTGTGGTCTGTGTGTTAGCAGTTGTTTAAGAAGATGGTTTTGTATGTAGCTTTAACGTCCTTTTAAGAAATGGAAAATAACATTTTTATATGTAAAGCTTGTGTGCTTGAGATTTGATTTATCACTAGACAGAAAGCCCTTTCCAAATAGAAATAATAATGATGGTGTCTACAATATACATGTTATTAACTAAATCAGTAGAATATATTGAGAGAGCCACGCAGGATGAGTGGAAATGATTTCTGGAATTAAGAAATATCTTCAAAAAGAGAAGATGATATTGAAAAGCTTTGAAAGCTAATAAAGGCTTTTAAAACCAGAGCTCCAGTGAACCTCAGTCTGGAGCAGGCACCCATTTGACTGTGAGCCCTTGAGGCCAAAACCCTCACCTCTTTCTGGTCCCTTGGGATTAAGTCGAGAGGCCCCAGCGGACGAATACATAAGACTCTTGCGCACCAGCTCCTTCAGGTGTGTGAATAGCTTTTCTTTTCATCTTGAACTTTTCCATTTCTGTTGGATATCTCACAGTTGATTTCCCTCACTCTTCACAGCGTGGGCTACAGTTTGGACCTTGGAAATTTATGTTGCATATAAAAAGCGTTTTCTGAAAGGGAGGGCCGCCCCGCCCTGTCGACTCCAGTCCACCATTGAAGTCCTTCCCCAGTGTGTTAGGGTGTGACCTTATTTGGAAACAGAGTCACTGCAGTGTATCTAATTAAGGTGGTGTCTTACTGGAGAAGGGTGATCCCTACTCCCGTATGACTGGTGTCTCTGTAAAGAGGGGAAGTTTGGAGGCAGACACGCACACAAGGGGGACACCATGTGAAGATGAAGGCAGAGATCTACAGGCCAGGAAATGCCAAAGATGCCAGCAAACCCACCAGCAGCTGGGTGGGAGAGAGGCCAGGACCAGATCCTCCCTCTGGGTGCTCAGATGGAACCACCCCTGCTGACACCTTGGCGTTGGGCTTCCAGCCTCCAGACGGTGAGATGAGACATGGCTGTTGCCTGAGCCGCCTGGTTTGGGGCACTCCGTTACGGGAACCCTAGCAAACCGACCTCGGGCTCGTCCCCCGTTTTGCAAGCTCTAGCCGTTTCTAAGAGATGCTCACTTTTCACGTGACCCTGACTTGACCAGGGAGGACGCAGCTCCCCCCACCCTCACCTCCCTCTCTGGGGACCTCTCCGTCCCTGGACAGCTGCTCTCCTGCTTAGGTTCCGTCCGTCACTGTCTCGCAGGTCCCAGAACTGCCCGGTGAGGGAGGGGTTCCTATTCCACTTGAAAGCGGGACCACGAGACCCGCCCATGGAGAGTAAGTGGAAGTGGGCCTGGAATCCAGGGCTGGTCCTGGGGTGTGAGCGCTCCTTCCTGAGTGCCCTGCTCTGAGAAGCCGCGCTGTTCCCTTGTTCTGGAAGAGCCAGGCTGGATCCTGTGACTGGGCGCTGCTCCTCTCAGCTCCCGGGCAGCAAGGCTCGCTGTGTGGGCATGGGGGGTTTCAGGGGGACACTGGACCGGACCCAGTGCAGTGGGAGGACCCAGATGTGGGAGGGAGAGTGGCACTCCGTCCCCCTGGGGCATACATCATGTCAGGTCCTTCTGGCCGCTGCACCTCGGGTATGACCAGGGCTTGTGTGTCCCAGGGTCAGGATGAGCCCCGCATGTTAATGACACCCCCACAGCCGTGGTGGCTGGGACACCCCCTCATGAGTGATAACCACTTGTTTACCACCGTCTCCCCCAGGAGACTCTGAAGTCCCCCAGGGCCCAGATGTATGATCTCTCGTCCCCCAGCCTGGCACAGATGCGTGACTCAGAGCAGGCTTCCAGTCAAGACCTGGGCGGCGAGGATGAATGGGGAAGGAATCAAGCAATCTAAGAAGCTGCTTAGCAGAGTCCGGTGGGGAGCATGTGGGGATGGGAATTCTCAGGGCAGGGCCTTACGTCTTGTTCGCACTGCCAGGCACAGGACACCACACACCTGTGTGGACCGGCCGTGCACACCTTTATCCTCTGATTCAGGTTTGAGAGGCCCAGAGCCACAGGGCGCTCCCCAACCTTTGTGCCTCTCCTGATACCCGCCAGCCGCGCGATGCTGCGCATGTGCCTGTGTTCGGTCCCTTTTTCCTTCTGGTTTTATTGGTGCACAGTTGGCACGCGGCTCTATGTAACTGTAGGGTGTGCAGCATCATGACTTGGTTTACATGCGTCTCGAAATGATGACCACAGTAAGCTTGGTGCCCGTCTGTCATCTCGTATGCATACAGGCTTTGTTCTAAATCGGTCTGATATGAGCACTCATTTTGCCCAGCTCCCTGTGTGTACTTGTGTGTGTGAGGTATTGCAGTTACATTTCCCAGCCTGGTACCAGCGGCCTTATGTGGGAGATGTCCCGTGGGGCCCAGCACCGCTGTCCTCTGCCCACCAGAGCTGAATGATTGGGGCGCCCCCCCCGATGTGGGCTGACTTAGCCCTTCTTTGCGTCCGGGCTGACTGCTGTGGGCGTGCTTGTAGTCGGTGCTGGCCCCCGGCCTGGTGGCTGCCGGGCCCTGGCTCGTGTGGAGGCTGCTGGCTGCTCGTAGGTGGGGCTGGGTCCTGGAGGGGATGACGGGGGGGCCTGGGGCCCCAGGGCTGCTGTCACTTTGCTGGTGGGCAGGGCTGGGTCTGGGAGCCCCACTGGTAGATAGATGGATTCAGGTCCTGAAGCAGCTGAGTGGAGGACCTTGGGAGGGGCCTGGGGCTGGTGCCAGCCCCCCAGTGGGTAGGACTGGGTCCTTGCACAGCTGACTGCTTAACTTAGGGGTCCTGGGATTGGTGCTGGCCTGCTGAGGGGTGGCTGAGCCCCCAGTGCTAATAAGCTGGAGGGAAGATTACAAAATGTATTTTTGTAATCTTCCTTAATTTTAAGAAAGTCTTTATTGAAGTTCTCAGTCACTCTGGGGCATGGAAAGCTCTCACAGAGCTTTCTCCTAGGTCGTTACAGAGGTTTCTCATAGATCAGCTCACTCTTCCAGGTAAGGAAGAGGCCAAAAAAAGAAAAGAAAATGGAATCAAGTACTGAATGTTTCAAACAGGGCCAGGGTTATGGGTTTCTGGCCACCTGCTGGAGGCTTTTGTTTTTCCACCTGGACAATGGGTACGGAAGAGCACTGTCAAGACTTTGTGGATCCTGAACTCTTTGAAGTAAACAAGGAAGAGCAGTACAGGGTCAGAAAAAAAGGGAGAGATGGACAATATTTTTATGATGTGTTTCTGCGTTGAAGGTTCAAGCACGTGCTGTTAGACCAGTCTTGTGTCTTACGAGAAGTCAGTGAAGGTATAAAGAGGAATGTGCTAGAATCACGCCTGAAAACTGCTGAGGCAGGAGCGCAGCTGGAGGGGACCAAGCAGCTGCGACCCAGCACGGCGTGTGAAGGGGGCCAGGTGGTCATCACCAGCATTCCCAGAGGCCCAGCTCTGACCGGTGCTGGGCCCCCTGGTGTGCACGCCGGCCCACGCCTGGTGCGCGCTCCAGGCCCTCCTGCTCCGGTGCTGCTCCACTCTGCAATTGCAAAGAAGCAGAACACACACCTACGGGGAACAGAACCAGCTCAGAGCCAACACTCAGGGCTTCCGCTCTGGCAACTTGAGACCCGCTCCGCTGCCCCAAGACAGTTGACAGCCACTGAGCAAAGGAGAAACTCAGCTCACACCTGGGTCTGGCTCTGGACCCTGCATCTGCAGCCCGACCTCCTACCAAGGTGCCAGCACACCCTGGGGGAAGACGTGACCCATGCGCACATCAGATCCAGCTCCCCCACCAAGGCCACAGGACACACACATACAAATGGCACAGGGACACTCCCACACAAGGACACTCCTTCAAGACCAGGACAACTGACCATTTCACTGATTTCATAGAGAAAGTTAAACAAAATGAGAAGCCAGAGGAATTTGTTACAAATGAAAAGTACAAACAGAAAAAAAACCTGAAAAAAACAACAAATGAAACAGAGATAATTACCAGATAAAGAGTTCAAAGCATTAGTAATAAGAATGCTAACTGAACTTGGGAAAAGAATAGATGAACACAGTGAGAATTTTAACAAGGAACTAAAAAACAGAAGAAGAATCAGTCAGATGTGAAGAATATAATAACTGAAATGAGCAAGTCACTAAAAGGAATTCACAGAAGACTAGGTGGTACAGAAGAACTCATAAGTGATCTGGAAGACAGAATAATGGAAATCACCCAATCAGAACATACAAAAGAAAAATAAATTCTAAAAATTGAGAACAGCTTAAGGAACCTCATGGACAATAAGTGTACCAACATTTACATTATGGGGGCCCCCGAAGGAGAAGACAGAGAGAAAACAGTTGAAAATATATTTGATAAAATTGCGGCTGGAAACGTTCCAAAGCTGAAGAAGGAAACAGATATCCAGGACAGGAAGCTCAGAGGGTCCCGAACAAGACAAACAAAGTAAGACCTATCCCAAGACAAATCATAACTAAAACAGCAAAGGTTAAAGATAAAGAGAGAACTCTCAAAGCAAAGAGAGAAAGACAGAGTCACATACAAGGAATACCCGCATGACTGTATCAGCTGCTTTTTCTGCAGAAACTTCACAGGCTAGAAGAGAGTGGTGTGATTTATGTAAAGTGGTAAAAGAGAAAAACCTACAACTAAGAACACTACACAGCAAGACCGTCATTTGGAATCAAAAGAAAGATGAAGAACTTCTTACACAAGCAAAAACTAAGAGTTCACCAATACTAGATGGACACTGAAGGAAATGACAAAGGGTCCTCTCTAATTGGAAAAGTAAAAACTACAAGAAATGAGAATCTAAAAGAAAAAAGAATCCCACTGGTAAAGGCAAATATACAGTAAAAGCTGAAGGTCAGTCATTTAAATAAGCTAGTACAAAAACAAAGACACAAATATTGCAAAATGAACTATAACTACAGCAAACTGTGAAGGGACAGACATGAAGATGTAAAACATGACCTCAAAACAAAATGGGGGGAGGGGAGTAAAAAATGTAGATCTTTTAGAATGTGCTTGAACGTAAATGACTATCAGTTTAAAGCAAGTAGATACAGTTATAGGTCAACATATATGAACCCTATGGTAACCACAAATAAAACACAGCTACAGTAGATACACAAAAACTAGAGAGAAGGGAACTCAATCATAAAAACTAGAGAAACTCATCAATCCACAAGGGAAGAAACTAAGAGAAAAAAAGAAAAGAACTACAAAAACAACCAAAAAACAAGGAACAAAATGGCAATAAATACATACCCATCAATAACCACTTTCAGTGTCAACAAACTAAATGCTACAATTAAAAGACAGGGTGACTGACTGAAAAAAAATGGAATCAGTCTATATGCTGCTTATGAGAGATTCACTTCTGAACTAAACACACAGACTGAAAATGAAGGGATGGAAAAAATATTTCATGCAAATGTAAATGAAAAGACAGCTTGGGGAGCAATATTCATATCAGATTTTAAAACAAAGAAGAGCACTGTATACTGATAAAGGGATCCATACAAGAAGAATATAACATTCAGGAAGATACATGCACCTAATATAGGAGCATCTAAATATACAGAGCAATTAACAGACATAAAGGGAGAAATTGACAACAATAGCAGGGCACTGCACACCTCACCTAAATCAATGGACAGATCCTCCAGAGAGAAAAATCAGTCAGAACACAGTGGTCCTAAATGACACTTCAGATCAGTTGGACTTAATACATAACTACAGGGCAGTTTATCCAAAAACAGCATAGTAACATTCTTTCCAAGTGCACATGGAACTTTCTCTAAGTAAATCACATACTAGGCCACATAACAAGTCTCAGCAAATTTAAAAGGATAAAATTTATATCAAGCATTTTTTTTCTGAACACAGTGGTATGCATGAAACTAGAAATCTAGTGTGAAAAGGAAAATGGAAACACCATAAACCCATGGAAACTAAAACAATTTGCTACTTAAAAAAAAAAGTGAGTCAGTGAGGAAATCAAAGAGGAAATCGGAACATACCTCAGGAAAAATCTATATAAACACAACTTTGAAAATCTTATGGGATGTAGAAAGAGCAGTTCTAAGAGGGAAGTTTATATCGATATACAATTACCTTAAGAAACAAGAAAAATCTCAAATGAACAACCTAACCTACCACTTAAATTTTTAAAAAGATCAGTGAAAGCTCAAAGTCAGCAGGAGGAAAAAATAATAAAGATCAGAGAGAAAATATATAAAACAGAGACCAAAAACTAAAGGAAGGAAGGATGGAAGGAAGGAAGAGAGGGAGGGAGGGAGGGAGGGAGAAACAGAAAGAAAGAGAGAAAGAAAGGAAGGAAGGAAGGAAGGAAGGAAGGAAGGAAGGAAGGAAGGAGAGAGAGGATCAGTGAAGCCAGGAGCTGGTTTGTTGAAAAGATAAAGAAAACTGATAAGCCTGTAACCAGGCTCACCAAGAAAAGAGAGAGGCCCAAATAAACAAAATAAGAAATGAAAGGTGAGAAATAACAACTGATAACACAGAAATACAAAGAAATCATAACAGAATACTATGAATAGTTACATGCCAACAAATTGGATAACCTAGAAGAAATGGATAAATTTCTAGAAACATACAATCTTCCAAGACTGGATTAGGAAGAAAGACTATCTGAATAGACTGATCACTAGTACTGAAGTTGAATTAGTAACCAAAAGAATGCCAATAAATAAAAGTCCACTAACAGACAACTTCCAGAGGAATTCTATCAAACAAGAGCTCATACCTATCCTTCTCAAACTAGTTCAAAAAAATTGAAGAGGAGGGAACATTCCCAAATTCATTTTATTAAACCACCATTACCCTGATACCAAAACCAGACAAAGATACTACAAAAAGAAAGAAAATTACAGGCAAATAACTATGATATATATGGATTTTTAAAATCAACAAAAATTAGCAAACTGAATCCAACAATATATAAAAAAGATCATACACCATGATTAAGTGGGATTTATACAAGGGATGCAAGTATGGTTCAATATCCACACATCAATCAATGTGATGTATGACATTAACAAAAGGAAGCATAAAATCACACGATCACCTCAATAGATGTAGAAAAAATATTTGACAAAATTGAACGACTACTCATGATGAAAAAAAGCTCATCAAAGATGGTACAGAGGGAGCAAATCTCTACATGATAAAGGCCGTTTTTGAAAACCCACAGCTATCATACTCAGGGCTGAAAAGCTGAAAGCTTTTCTCTAAAATCATGAAAAAGATAGGGTTGCCGACACTCAACACATCTATTTAACACAATATTGGAAGTCTTAGCCACAGCAATCTGACAAGAAAAATAAATAAAAGTCATCCATATTAGAAAGGAAGAAGTAAAACTGTCAGTATTGGCGGATAACATAACAAACAGAGAACGAACCCTAAAAGCTCCACACACACACACACACACAAACTCTTAGACTAATAAATGCATTCAGTAACACTGCAGAATATAAGATTAGTATACATACATCTACTGCTTTTCTATACAGTAACAATGTACTATCAGAAGGAGACAGCAAGTGAACAATCCCATTTAAAATCACATCCAAAAGAATAAAGTCCCTGGGAATAAACTTAACCAAGGAGGTGAAAGATCTGTATGTACTCTGAAAACTGTAAGACACTTATGAAGGAAACTGAAGAGGACACAAAGAAATGGAAAGATATTCCATGTTCATGGATTAGAAGAGTTAATATTGTTAAAATGGCCATACTATCCAAAGCAGTCTATAGATTTACAGCAATCCCTATCAAAACACTTATGACATTTTTTTCACAGAAGTAGAACAATTCTAAAATTTACATGGAGCAACAACAACAACGAAAAGACCCTGACTAGTCAAAGCAATCTTGAGAACCAAGAAGAAAGCCAGAAGCATCACACCCCCAGACTTCAGATCATACTACAAAACTACAGAGATCAAAACAGCATGTTACTGGCACAAAAACAGACACACAGATCAACAGGTTCTCCCTAGAAATAAACCCAGGCACTTATGATGGTCAATTACTCTTATGACAAAGGAGACTATAATATATAGTAGAGAAAAGACAGTCTCTTTAGTAAGTGGTGTTGGGAAAACTGGACAGCTACATGTAAAAGAATAAAATCAGAACATCTTCTCACATTTACAGAAATAAACTCAAAATGTATTAAAGACCTACAGGTTCAAACAGAAACCATAAAACCTCTAGAAGAAAACATAGGCAGAACATTCTCTGATACAAATCTTACCAATATTTTTTTGTGTCTGTCTCCTAAAGCAAAAGAAATAAAAGCAAAAATAAATTAGACCTGATTAAACTTAAAAGCTTTTGCACAGCAAAGAAAACCACTGACAAAATGAAAAGGCAACCCACTTAATGCGAGAAAATTTGCAAATGATATAACATAGAAGGGGTTAATATCCAATATAAGTAGCTCATACAACTCAATATTAAAAAAAATTCAATCTTATTCAAAAATGAGCAGACGACCTGAATAGACGTTTTTCCAGAGATACACAGATGGCCAACAGGCACATGAAAAGATGTTCAATCATCAGAGAAATGCTAATTAAGACCACAATGAGATACCACCTCACACCTGTCAAAATGGCTATCATCAAAAAGATCACAAAAAACAAATGTGGCGAGGATGTGCAGGAAAGGAAACCCTCTTGCACTGTTAGTGGGAATGTATCTTGGTGCAGCCACTATGGAAAACAGCATGGAGGTTTCTCAAAAAACTCAAAATAGAACTCCCATATGATAGATACATCAGTTCTACTCATGGGTATATATCTGAAGCAACCAAAAACATTTAATTTCAAAAGATACATGCACTCCAATGTTCATAGCAGCATTATTTATAATACCCAAGACATGGAAGCAATCTGAGTGTCCATCAGCAGATGAATGGATAAAGAATATGTAACACACACACACACTCAGCCATAAAAAAGAATGAAATATTGCCATTTGTAACAACATAGATGGCCTTAGAGGAATTATGCTTTGTGAAGTAAGTCAGACAGAGAAAGATAGCTACAGTATGTTTCCACTTTAAAATCTAAAAATAAACAAATACATATAACAAAACAGAAGCAGACGCACAGACAGAACAAACTAGTCATCACCAGTGGGTAGAGGGAAGGGGGAGTGGCAAGACAGGCGTAGGGGATTAAGAGGTACAAACTACTAGGTGTGATAAAGTTAGACACAAGACTATATGGTACGACACAGGGGGAAAGGCCAATATTTAATAATGACTTTAAATAGAGTATATTCTATAAAAATACTGCATCACTGTGTTGTACACTGGAAAGTAATACTGTTTTCATCAATTATACTATGATAAAAAAAAACTCCTTGGGATCCACAGAAAATCCTTTCAAAATAAATTGGAGTTTTCTTTGCAAGCACTGCCGTTTGCATTGAGGCTCATCTAGAGGGAGGAGAGAGCTCAGAGGCAGAGCTCCTGCCCAGCATGCACAAAGTCCTGGGTTCAATTCCCAGTAACTCCACTTAAAAAAGTAAGTCAATAAATAAACCTAGTTACCTCTTCCCCTAAAAAAATGTTTTTAAAAAAGGCCTTGAAGTTTGTCCAGCTCATTAGACTTACCTGATCTGCACACTCTCGCCCATACTGGCCACTGGATTAGGGCCCAGAGGCACCACAAGACAACGCTTCAACATGAGGGTGCGTTTCCGCTTCCTTATGCTGCCCGGTCAGTTAGAGGTTTTATAGTCTGTGGAATACTGGTTCTGAGAAAAGTCTGACAAAGAAGAGATTTGCCCTGACATCTTGTTTGGAGGAAGTTCTTCGACAACTTGTACAGTCTTTTCCACTGCTATTTGTTTCCTTTTCTGGTCCACATTTTACACTTTTATCTTTTCTGCGTGTTGTCCGTCTTACCTAGATTGTTTTGAAGGCTGTACATTAGGTATTTTTAGAGTACTGACTAACCTGTTAAACCATTTTGCCCATTCATTTTGTTAGTCAATACTGGATTTCTTGTCTTCCTGAAGAATTGAAAGGGAAGTGGTCTGCCGTCATGGACACTTCATGGGCACTGGGGCGATTTACTGGGGAGTTACCAGAGGAACATGTCACATGCTTGGATCTTCTGGGATTAACCAGGCTTTACAGCCCGCAACTGGACCACAGAAAGCCATTTTTTCTTTCCTCCAGGTTCCACACCCTGAGGCTCCTCAGGGCTGAGCCCTTCCTCGTGATCTGGTCTCCACATGAAGCAAGGAAGTGGGAAACCTTCCCTCAGAATGCTCTGAAGTGTTGTGATCAAGATAATTCCCTGACCCGGAAGACAGACAGCAAGACTGGTCCATGTCAGGAGTTTGATGAGGGCAGGACAAGGGAATAAACCACTCCTACCAGGCATGACCTTTTTCGTGTCCTCCACTCTGGTCAGCAAAGGAAGTAAGGCAAAATGACAGAAAGTATTCAAGAGAACAGCATTCTTCTTAATTCGTTATAAAAAGATAATGGCCAACTCACCATGGTTTGTACTTTGGATAGATGCTGGCATCTGTATTTTTGGAGGATATGACCCCAATAAACAATAAAATCAGTAGGACACTGTGACAGTTAGTTTTACATGCCAATTTTACAGGGTCAGGGGACGCCAGGTAGCTGGTAAAACATCTGTTCTGAGTGTGTTTCTGAGGGTGTGACCAGAAGAGATCAGCACTTGAATCCTTAGACTGAGCAGAGAAGACAGCCCTCCCCAGTGCAGGTGGACACCATCCAGTTCACTGAGTGAGTGAAGTGGATGAAAAGCGGGAGGAGGCAAACGTGCTCTCTGCGTGCGCTGGGACGTCCGTCCCTCCTGCCCTCATTCCTCGGCGCTCCTGGCTCTCAGTCTGGACTGGAACTACAGCACTGGCTCTCCCGGGGCCTCCAGCCTACAGATGGCAGACCACAATCTGCTTAGAAAGGAGACCACAGCCTAATCGTGACCTAAAATGATTGAAGTCAGAAGAATCAACCACTGTAGCTTGTCTCTAGATTTCTCAGCATGGAATGCAAGCCCAAAGAATTCAAAAGACAGGTTAAAAAAAAAAAGGCACTACTGACATGTATCGAATTTGTGGATTGTGTCCTGCACCCAGACCCACCTGGTCACACCTGCATGCCATGCAGCACTGACACGCTAGAGCTCATGAACAACTGAAAACAGAAACATACACGGGGAAATATACACGAGGTTTTGTAGCTCACGGTGAAAACAAACGTGACAGTGATGGTACATATGTTCACGCATAACCGAGGGACTGTGCTCTTACACTGGAGGTTGACACAGCATTGTAAACTGACTGTAACTCAATAAAATAAAACTTAAAAAAAACAGAAATGTAACAGCATTTGAATCATTTACCTTTCACCCTGCAGAGGAGACAAATTTCTTTGTCATATGAATTAAGAAATGATCAAATTTAGAAGAATGAGACATTATATTGTAAAATTTTTATACACACATTGTATTTTTAAACATTCTACTTTATTTTTTTAAATATATTAAACATCATATTGTAAGCCAGCTAATCATGCGTAACTAGTACGGATGTTGTAATACGTAATACAATAACTAGTTGTGGTATTTTATTACTAGTGGACTATAGTTTCATTGTAATCATAAATGATTAACTTATAATTTGTTAACTGAATAATTAGTTAACAAAATAGTATATTAAACAGGAAGAAAATATACAAAGATGATACATTATTATCGATTTGGAAATGAAATACACAAGTGTGAACATAACCGACCCCAGAAGTCTGGATGTTAAAGTTCCGACTCAGCACCATCTACATTCCTGTGTTTGCTTTTTCAGAGGAAATCTTGGTCTGTTTGGCTAGCAATGACTTTCCTGCCAGCAAAATTCTCAGACCCTCCTAAGATCCACCCTGAGGTGGTGTTTTATCGGAAGAGCAGCAGCAGGAGGATGAAGTGGTTCGTGCCCGCTTAGGAGCAGGTGGAGGTGGGGCATTCAGAGGTGGGAGGACCCTACTGGGGCAGAGACCCCCGCATTTATGGCTGAGCTGGAGCCTGCCTCAGACGAACAGCGGGCAGCACCCCGGAAGGCCAACACACTCATCCAAGGGGCTGAGAAACGGGTTCAGGCGCAAGACCAGCAGAAGGAGAAGGAAACAGCCCAGTGCAAACACATTCTTCCATACAGGACAGAACACACAGCAGTTTTTTTGTTTTTTTCTTTTCTGAAGCTAATCTCACGTCATCCAAGCGCAAGTGGATCACATTAGAGTCTAGGCTCACTTTGTTCAGAGACTGAATCTCACTTAAGAATCTGCATATGCACAGGGATTACCTTTATGCCTTCCTCTGCTGACGACTTGCCTTGCCTCTGCTTCTGAGACAGATGGATGCCCATCCATCTCAGAACAGGGGACGGGAGCTCACTTACCACAGATCTCATTTAACACGTGTCAGAGAGCATCCCGGGCACCTGGCGTGATTATCTCATCAGCCCCCACCCCGCTGTCTATGGCAGAGGGAAACAGATGAGCTCGGGGGAGGGGGCGCACACACATGGGCATCTGGTGTCACAGGGCTGGGCGTGCTCCCTCTGGGCCCCTCGCCTCTCCTCCGCCCCCACTGCGCCCCCACCCTACACTCTCACAGGCCGTTAGTCTACAGCAAAGGAGGCAGAATGACACAACGGGGAGAAGACAGCCTCTTCAATAAGTGCTGTGGGGAAAGAATCCAACTCCCACACACCATATAGAAGATGAACCGACAGTGGACTGAAGACCAGAAACTATAAAACTCCTAGAAGAAAACACAGGCAGTATGTTCTCTCACACTGGTCTTAGCCCTTCTTTTTGGTTGTTTCCTCAGGCAAGGGAAAACAGAAGCAAAAACAAATGGGACCACAGCAAACTAAAAAATTAAAAAGCTTTTGCACAGTGAAAGAAACTGTCAACAAAACGAACAGGCCACCTACTGAATGAGAGGAGATACTTACAAGTGACCTCTGATAAGGGGTTAATATCCAAAGTATACAAAGAACTCGTACAACTCAATGTCAAAAAAATAAATAAATAAACTACCTGATCAAAAAATTGGCCGAGGATCTGAAGAGACATTTTTCCAAAGAAAACACACAGCTGGCCCACAGACACACGAGAAGCAGCTCGACATCGGTACTCATGGCGGGGAGGGCAGAGGTCAAGGGGCAGAGTGCATGCTTAGCACACATAGTGTCTCAGGTTCAATCCCCAGCACCTCCTCTAAAAATAGAAATAAAGAAATAAACCTAGTTACCTCCCCCCCAAAACAAAACAAAACAAAAATCACTAATCATGAGGGAAATACAAACCAAAGCCACAGTGAGACTGTCCTGGATTGTACAGTAGTTTGCTTAAGTAATGCTCTGATTTGTGGGACTGCTGCCTGGGTCAACATGGCACGTGAAAACAAGGCACTGCTTGAAGGATCGGATTCACCGGGACCCAGGCTGCCTCCTTGCTCGGTGTCTGGGTGCAGACCCATCTCAGCAGGTCGTGTGCCGGTAGGAGGTGCACATGTGGAGCCCGGGCTGAGGTGACCAGCAGGTGCAGGTGGCCCAGAGGCTCCTGGAAGAGAGTGGGGACTGGCTGCACCAGAAGAATGTCTAGTGTCTTAAAGTAGAATTGAGAGGGAGGGCGCTGGGGTCAGGGGAAGTCTCACAGAAGGAACCATTTAAGCAAAGACCTTCAGGAAGTGAGGGCACAAACCTGGTACACATACGGGAGGCCCAACCCCTGCAGAGGGACGGGCCATGCCTGTCTGTGCAGGGCAGGGGTGAGGACGTGGTGCGGTCAGTGAAGGCAGGCGCTGGGGCGCACAAGCAGCACCCGGGCCGACCCAGGCCTCGAGCTCCCACCTGGCTGGAGGGTTCTGAGCCCAGAGGAACCACAACCGAGCTGGGCACACAAATCAATCGCACTGACAGTATTCAAGCCCTCACACCTCTGGGGAAAGATTTCAAAGGCAACTTCCAGACGGGTGTTGAAGAGGAAGACATCTTCCTTTCCTGCAGGAAAACTGTGATGCCGGCTCTCACGGAGCCGAGGGGTGCTATGATTTTCTGGTTTTATGCTGTTAGCATAAATGGCAGTCTCGGGAGTCTGAAACCTGCATGTTGTTCTCAAGCAGCTAAAAGTCTGGTGTTTAGTGCCACTGGGGTTGGTGCAAGAGTGGGGAGGAGCAGGACCCAGGCTGTACCCCAGGCTGTACCCCCCGCTGCCCCTGAGGAGGGGCCACGCACTGCAGCGCTACAGCCCACACTCCCAGGGTCCTGATGCTGAGCACCGGATCAACTCCTTGTGGTCTTTCTAAACACCTCCCTGTCTAGGAGTCTGCTTCTGATGTCAGCCGTGGGCCTGGCACCTGGAATTGACAAGGGCTCCCCTGGAAATTCTGACGTTTCCCGAATACAAGTTCAAAAGCTCTGGATCAGAGGCTGGGCTGGCCCAGAAACAGTGTCAACAGCCCTTCTCAGGAAGAAAGAGAGACTGGGCCCTCAGCAGAGCAACCATCACAGGAGAGGCCCGGCCCGCCTTCCAGGAGCAGTGGGGCCGTGGCTGTCGGGGGAGGGGCGTATGAGGCCCTTCTGCCCTGCCCGCTGCAGGACCCTTGGCCAGAGCCTCCTCCCAGGCTGCGGCAGGACCCCCCTCGCCCCGAGATGCAGCTGCTCCATCCAGTCCCCACCCCCGCCCCCGCCGAGGTGCAAGAGCCCTTCGGGTGTCACCCTGCCTTTCCCTCCATTCACTAAACAGAAATGAGCTATTCTCAATTCATTTGTTTGAACCCCTGTTCATCTGATTCTCTTTTTTTCTGTAATTCAGTTGTTTCACAAATTAAAATCTTATTTGGGTTCAAAACATTTAGCAAAATGACCTTGATTAAAACCTAATAGCTCCAAATAAAAATAAAGTGTACAATTAAGTTGTCTCCCAGGCTGAGGTAATACATCTTGCCTCCACTTTTAACCCAAAAATAGATTCACAACTGCCTCTCCCAGATCACTAAACTTGGTAGTAGCCTGATAGCAAATACAGTATTATTTCTTTCTTTTTTTTTTTTTTTAAAAACAGAGACTGGCCATGATTCTCAGAAGCTAAAAACAAGGATGCTTGCAAAGTATGAAAATGCACCACTTTAAAATCTGGCATTGCCAGAGATGTCTCAATAAATGGAGTATGATGCAAAGGGAACTGCCCTGAACTTTTCACGTGCAAGAAATATGAGATCTGAGAATCACAAACGCAAAACGAGGCCATACATGAGCCCCTGTGTCCCTCTCCTCGGAAGTACAAGGCTTTTCCTTTAGTCTCGCAGGCCTCCCCTGAGTCTCAAAAGGCTGACTCAAGAGCGAACCATCAGGAAATGTGAGGATTTAGAAACAAGGAATACCTGCTGGACCCGGAAACTGGTAACAATCTGAACTACAGACCTTCACACAGCAGAGTCACTGAACTCCCAGTTTCCTGTAAGGTACAGATAAAGGCCTGACGCACACTCCTAACTTGCTCTTACAGAAAGCAGATCCCCCACCAGGTGAAAACTACCATCTGCAAGCACGCAGACCCCAGACAGGCAGAAACCAGAAGACTGGGGATGCTCGACACGCCACCATGATGCCAGCCATCCGAGAACTGAGCACTGATCATGAGAACCAAGAGCTGATCACGCACCCTGCAGCTCCCTCCCTCACACTGCCTTTAAGAACCTTTCCCTGAAAGCTATCGGGAAGTTGGGGTCCTTTGAGCATGAGCTGCCCATTCTCTTTGCTTGGCACCTGCAATAAACGCTGTACTCTGCTTCACCATGACCTGGTGACAGAAGACTGGCTTTACGACGTGTGGGTGAGTGGACCCAAGTTTGGTTTGGTAACAACTTCTGATCTGTATGGCTAATTATGGTAAGTGCTTATGGCTCCCTCTAAGCCAGGCCACAGGTGTGACAGTCATGCCTAAGACTCACAGTGATGGAGGTGCTCACACTTCTCCAGTGAGTCTACACACGACTGTATGAGCCAGGAGCCAGGTACAGGTCCTTTACCCAACTTGGGATAATGTGCACTCCTCGGCTTTTTATTCCTCAGTAGTGCCAGTGATGTTGTTAGAGCAGGCAGATAGCCAGGTACGAGCAGAGAAAGGGGGATGCAGGCCAAATGGCAGGAAGTGGACAAAAAGGAGGGGAACAGGCCAAATGCAGGAAACCATACATCATGCAAACAACAGGGGTCCCTGGACACAGAAGGAAAACCAGGACCTCTGGGCTGATAAGCGGTCACACATTTTGGGGTGACAAGTGGCTGGAGGCTGACAAAAAAAGGTGAAAAAAGGCAGGACTCTCCAGTGTCCAAATGTAACCTTTTGCTCATTATGCCCTCATTTCAATAAAATGAGCCTTGCAGATTAGAAGTACCCATCATGCACCGATGCCATGACACTTCCGAGCCAGACTAAATAAGGACAAAAATCCCTCCTCCCCTCTGGAAGGTGGAGCTGGCGTGGAAATCAGGGGATGTGACCCCAAACCCCTCCCTCCCCAATGAATATTCCACCCATTTATTTTCACACCCTGTGTAACCAACTTGCCAAAGCAGCTCAGGGCAGCTGCTCACCTGAGTCGGCCCGCTCTCCCTGTGAGAATACACTATCCATCCCTTAACAAACCCTCTCTACTTTCCTGACCTCCCTGACTCGTCTCAGTTCTTTCTGTGATGGGACAAGAACCTAACTGCCGGCAACCATGTAAGAACCACAAGACTGGAAGGTCCCACTGAGGACAAGAACACTTGACCAGAATGTTCCTTCAGAGCACAGCCACCTCACAATGCCCAGCGTGTTGGGTTTTACATGAATGTGTGACGGTTTGTCCCTGGAAAGGAAGCAAGCATGAAGAATTATGCAATGACTAACTGAGTAAGCAACTGACACCATATGGTGCCACTACAGACATTCTCTTCCGAGGTCTTTCTCCACCTCGGTAACAAAGGATTTTAAATAAGGAACAATGTATGTAAAACAAGATTTACAGGTGTGCCCATGATGGCAGCTGCATTTGGCTACAGTTTTGCCTGAAGACATCAAATTATTCTAAGCGTCTGTGAGCTGCAGATGTGTCTGATTATATTCTGACTCTAAAAGAAGAAAAGCTGGAAGACAAAACTGTAATGAGTGTTCTCTTCCACTCCCAGACTGGAACAATATTTTAAAAGCCTATTTTGGGCCTATTCTCAGACCTCCAGAAAGACACATTTCCCATACGCAAGAGCAAGGAAACGTGGACGTGAGGTGACTTTAAAATCTGGAGATCAAAGGATTTCCTATCACGATTTTAAAGAGCAAAAGAAGCACAAAGGACCAGCAAATAACTTTGTACTTCAGTTACCCAGAGTGGGGAACAGTCACACCTAATGCAGCTTGTGGAGCCAGCCAGGGCTCTCTGAAGTCCTGGAACCCCGATCCCGGGCTCTCTGTGTACCTGGAGCCTACAGACACCTTAACCCCCACTCCCCACCACAGGACCCTTTGCATACCTGCATTTTTGCAAGATAAAAAAATCTTTTCTTGATATGCTTTTGCCCTAACAAAACCCACCACCCCAGAAGATAGCCTGGCTCATAATCCCCTAGGCAGACAGGCCTCACATCCTGCCTGCATCAGAATCTTAAATCCCATTACTCAGAGAAGCCCCTGACAGACCTCACAACCAGTCAGGGCCCTGTGCGTGGACTGACCATTCAGGGGAGCAGCCCCTGCCCCTTGTGTGCACAGCCCCCTTCCCCCAGTAGAAGACCCTGCATGCTCAGCCCCAGTGCTCACACAGGCGCCTCCCTGCTGTGTGGCCCGCTGTTGCCTGCAGCAGGGCATCTATTAAACTGTCCCTTCGTTCTTAACTCCTCGTGGTCTTTGGTAAATTCTTTTACCACCCACGCACCAGCCCACTTTGGTCTCTTGTTTACCAGGAGGAACAATGGGCACAGGCCGGGAAAAGCAGGTCCTAGGATGGAGTTTCATTGCTCCAAGTCACAAGGTGGTAGAAAGGTATCCATTCCATAGAGACACATCTCATCACCATCTGCTGTGTTCCAGGCACTGGGTGGATGGTGAAGTTAAAGATATGTCAAAGATGAAGAAGAAATACTATCGCTGCCCTTAGAAAACTTAAGCTGAATGCAAAGAGGGATTAGAAAGTGCAGGAGATGCGAGGAGTGAAACTAGTGGGTGACAAACTAGGTACGAAGGGATGAGAGCCTTTTGGATGGGGAGGCCTGGGAAGACTCTAAGCCAAGACCTCAGTAGCCAGTCCAGGGCAGAGGTGGGAGAGGTGGGAGGGAAGAGAAAACCCAGCCAGGGCCAAGGGAGCGGTGGTCGCAAAGACCTCTTCTGGAAAACACAAACCAAAGAGCGTGTAACCGAAGGAATAAGTTCTGCGGAGCTTGGAGAATGGAGAAGCAGGATGCTGAAACCCTGCAGAGAGGTGGCTGCATGCCGCCCTGAGAGGGGAGACAGGTGGGAAGGGCCGTCTGGAGTGAAGCCAGACCCCTGTGGGAGGTGCTGCCAGATGCTCTGGGAAGGGGCCCTTGACTAGGCACCTTGACACTGGTTCTGGAAGCATCGGAATGGCTAGAGGCTGGCTCGACTGCTGCAGACGTGGGAAGGGCCTTATCCAGGCATCACTGATTGGACCAGAAAGCAGGGGGAGCCACAGACCCCAGCCCAAGTTCCCTCCACCCAGCACCCAGTGATCAGCCTCCGGGAGCAGTTGGCGGATGGGTGACCTGAGGTTCCAGGTCACCAAGGAGGGCACTGTCAGGGGCTGGAGCGGGGCTGGTGGACAGCCACTTACTGACGGGCTGGTTGGACTGGAGGTGCGCTGCTGTAGAGAACAGGAGAGACATGTGATGGGACAAGAGGTGAGACAGATGCATAAGCCCTCACAGCCTCCACCAGGAGTTTGTGTTGAATTTCAGGGACCGGAGGAACTTGTTGGGGGCCTTTGGGATGAGAAACACAGGTGGTAACCTTGGTGATGGCAACCTCAGCTGTCACAGCGCTGTCTTTGTGAGCTCGCCACATGCTGGCCCCCACTCTCAGTGCTCTGCCTCCAGTTCCCATAACAACCCTGTGAGGCAGGACCTCATAGCCCCATTCTACAGAGAGAACCGAGCCACAGAGAGGTTGAGCAATTTGCTCAGCGGCAATTTGCTAGGAAGTAATTTGCTTAAAAGCTTGGCAGCAATTCAAGGTCCTGATTAACTTGGGGAGGGGGAGCGTCACCATGCAGGGAGTCTAGAATCAGGCCAGCAAGACATCCAGAGCTTAGTCCCTGCACTGGGGAGGTCCTTTCATGCTGAGGGGCAGCCGTGACCACTTCTTGCACCTGAAGAAACCAAGCCCAACTTACAGATGCGACCCAGGGAGACATGCTCCAAGCGCAGAAGGCTATCTGGTTTTATGCCCACCCCTCCTTCCACCTAAAGAAACAATCACAAGCTCAGGTGGTCTCTACATCCTCCAGAGACCTGCCCTTAGGGCCACAGGAGCCGAGAGGGGCCCCCGATGCGCTCTGCCCTACTTGGGGCAAAGAAAGCATAACCCAAGATTTAGGTCTCAAAGGAAGACTAGAACTAACATCAGAATGAATCTCATTGGTCTAAGGATGGATCATAAGGCTTTGGGATCACTAGCCCTCCCTGGAGTTAACTGGACGTAAGCTGGGCACGTGCCTCAAACTGTGTGTGTGTGTGTGTGTTACATCTACCGGAGGCTGGCCCTAACCATTCAGGGGGAGCCAAGGAGACTGAGGCTGGGCAGTGGAGTTTTAAAACTTTATAAACTAGATTATGATTGCATTATCTACTATTTCTGGACTGACCTGCTGAGGAAATGAAACAAAAAAATAATATTTGCAACCTTGCAAAAAATATTGTATTTTCTCGGGAGAATTTTGGTCTAATGCTGTAATGAGACCCAGAGTCATTGGGAAGTTTTGATTACATCTGATGAGCATCCAAGCTGGACTTACAAGTCCTTAGCAGTTTGCTTGGTCCTAATTAAAAACATAATTCTTGAACAGTCAGTCACAGCAACACGTTTTTCTGTTAACTCAACACATTCCACAGGACTTAGAGGGAAAAAAAAGAACTCAAATGTTTGCGTTTATTGACTCACTTGAGGATCGCGCATTCAGAGTTCGCTAAGTAGTGATAAAATATATTTGGAAAATGTAACTGCCTGCTATTTTGATCACCAACCAGCAACATTTCTGATTATACTAAGTAAACTCTATTTTTCAGTAATTAAGTACGTATCTTTTTATAATTTAATATTTGGCATAAAAATGAAGGGGGGAAATGAGAATGTCTTTAACCAAATAAATATTTTGTCTTCTAGGATCAGATAATATAGGTAAATGTTAGAGTTAGTGTGTTATCCTTCATATGACTTAAATTGCAGACCTGATGTTTAAAAGGACCTAAAGTTCTGCTTCAATTCAGAGACACAGAGAGCTGGAAGGAGCATTGCTTTCAGCCATGCAACAAAAGAAAGCTCAGAAAACCTCAAATTCATGACTTTTTGGACCCTATTAGAAAGACAAGGTCACAGAATAAATCAAGTAGCACAAATGCTAAGGAGGGACAGAAGCCAGCAGGGAGAGACGGTCTTAAGTATTTACTTACCCGAGAGAGACATCATCAAACACCAATGCGGGTCCAGGCAGGGGAGGGAAGCAAGATTTTATAACGAATTTCTGAAGGCTGTGCCTATGGGCTCAGTAAGAATGTGTGAGGTCCCTGAGGGCTGCAGCCCGGGGAGTTCTAATCTTTTGGAGGCTCTTGCTCTGGGAATCCACCCAGTGCCACAGGGGAGATGCGGGGAGGGAGGGGCTGAGAAAGCGCAGGGTGACAGTGGCTGGGAGTGGGCAGAGTGTAGGCACCTAAGATCTCCTTTGGCGTCTCACTGCAGTTGAGAGAGGGGCAGACTCACTGAGATCCAGCTCCCTTAAGTCACAAAAGCTCTAAAATCTGCAGGGTGAGGACACCCAAACCACAAAGGGCACTGATGGACACCGTTGGAAACTGTGCTGCGGGAGGGGGCAGAGGTAAAAGAGAGGCTCAGCTGATAGCCTTATGGGAGTCCCCTTGTATGTTATTTGTTGTTTTCTCTTACAAATTTGAATATTGTCCCTGGGGAAGAGGCATGAATCTGAGTGAAGAGAAGATGGCATCACGTCTGGAGATGGGGCAGGCGCACCTGGAAGTCCAGACTTCCAAGGTTAGGTTCACAGAAGTGGCAGTGGTGCACTGTAATAAACACCACTGCCACGAACTTCAAGCCCAGAACAGCTCCCAAAGAGACAAGCACAACAGCCCACACTAGGGACCTGGCGAAGGAAAAGACTTGCTGATTCCCACGCCTAAAATGTGTGTACCCCGGTATCTACTGTCCTGTGTGAAACACCAACCTTCAATACAAATTACACACACACATTTTGTGGGAATTGGATGGATTGGTGCAGCCACCATAAGAAATAATAGAGAAGTTCCTCAAAAAATTAAAAACAGAACTACTGTATGATCCAGCAATCCCATTTCTGGGCATTTATCCTAAAGAATTGGAATCAGAATCTCAAAGAGATGTTAGCCCTTGTGTGTTAATTGTAGCATTATTCACAATAGCCAAGATATGGAAATCACTCAAGTGCCCATCAATGAATCAATGGATGAAGAAAATGTGACATACACATGCAATGGAATATGATTCAATCCTAAAAAAAAAAAAGGTAAAACTCACAGCAACATGAAAGAATCTTGAGGGCATTACAGTGAGATAGCCAATCACAGACAGACACCGCGTGGTTCTACTGATGTGAGGATCTGAAATAGTCAAATTCATAAAATCAAATTGTGGGACGGTGGTTGCCAGAGGCTGAAAGGAGGGATAAAGGAGAGTTACTAATTAAAAGGCATAGAGATCCGCTGTACAACTCTGTACCAGTAGTCAACGCAGATGCATTGTGCACTTGAAATTTTATTAACAGGATAGATATGTTGCATGTTCTTTCCAAAATAAAAAATAAAATAAAATAAATAAAATTGAAAGAAAGAGAAATTCTGACCAAAAGCTAAGATGGAAAAAGAGAAAGAAAAAAGAAAAATTGGTCTTATCACAGGTTTTAATGTTTCTTATAATCCTTAAGTTCTGTATTTATTAATATGTAAGAATGGAAGGCTTTTGGCTTCTATCCTGAATGTAATAAACATAGTTTTGCAAAACAAATGTTCTTTATTCCTCACTCCGTTGACATCTATAGTCATTCTAGTTAATGTAAATATTCACATTAAGAATTTTTAATTTTCACACAATATTCTTGAAACTTTACTAAAAATTAAGTCATTACTACAGCAAAAAAGAGCTTATCTACACATAGCACTGTTTCCCAAACTAAATCTTTGCTTAAGTTTTTTAAAAAATACTTTAAGCCAGTTCCAGTTTAACATCTCTTCCTTGATTTTGCAGCACATTTAGATTATACTCACCCAAAAGTAGCAGATTCAGAGAAACTCTTTAGGTGTTAAGAGCTCTAATAAAAGAATGAGTCTTCATTGAAACTGTGAAACAGTTAATGTGATAAATTGTAAAGTACAGATACTCAGTTTTCTTTTTTTTTCATTTTTCAGTATTATTAGGTAGAATTATTACAGTCTGGCTGCACGTATACACCATATTGCATGTAATACATATACACAATATACTGAACATATTTTTAAATTTACATATATGTACTGTTCATTGTTTTTAAGAATATTTAGAGCTTTAGCTTTTTAAACTTACATAGTTATCAAAGGAATAAAGCCAACCACAAGACAAAAATTAATTTAGAAAGATACATACACCTTACTATTAACCGTAACATTATTTATAATCACCAAGATATGGAAGCATCCTAAGTGCACACCAATAGATGCACAGATAAAGCAGATGCAGCATGTATGTGTAATGGAATGAAACTCACCCATAAGAAAGAAGTGTATTTGCCATTGTGGCCCTTCGTTCACTTCTTTTTTTTTTTCTTTTCACTTCCAAAACCAGAATTTTATAACTGGCATTAACATTTCCATTGCATTAAAAAAAATATACCTAGAAATAAACTTAACTGAGGAGGTTACCTATACTTTGAAAACTGTAAGATATTGATTAAGGAAATTGGAGATGATATAAAGAAATGGAAAGATATCTTGTGCTCTTGGATTGGAAGAATCAACATTATCAAAACGGCCACACTACCCAAAGCAATCCATGGGTCCCATGCAACCCCTGTCAAAATATCCATGACATTCCTCACAGAACTAGAACAAGCAGTTCCAAAATTTATAAGGAACCACAAAAGATCCCAAACTGCCAAAGCAATCTTTTGTAGGTCTTTTTTTTTTTTCTCTATCTTTCTTCTTTTTGTTCTCTTTTCTTATGGTTTGATGACTAGAGAAGTTCCTTTAACATTTGTTGTAAAAGCTGGTTTGGTGGTGCTGAATTCTTTTAGCTTTTGTTTATCTATGAAGCTTTTGGTTTCTCCATCAAATCTGAACAAGAGACTTGTTGGATAGAGCATTCTTGGTTTTTCCCTCTCATCACTTTAAATGTTAAATTTAAATCATGCCACTCCCTTCTGGCCTGTAGGTTTCTGCTGAAAAATCAGCTGATAGCCTTATGGGAGTCCCTTTGTATGTTATTTGTTGCTTTTCTTTTGCAAATTTGAATATTTTCTCCTCCTTAATTTTTGTAACTTGATTACTATGTGCCTCGGTGTGTTCCTCTTTGGACTGATCCTGTGTGGAACTCTCTGCACTTCCCGGACTTGGGTGACTGTTTCATTTCCCAAATTGGGGAAGTTTTCAGTGATTATCTCTCCAAAAATTCTGTCAGGTCCTTTCTCTCTCTCTCTTCTCTTTCTGGGACCCCAATAATGCAAATATTAGCGTGCTTCTTGTTGTCCCAGAGTTCTCTTAATCTATCCTCCTTCCTTTTCATTCTTTTCTCTGTTCTGCAGTAGTGATTTCCACTAATCTGTCTTCTAGCCAATTGATCCATTCTTCTGCCTCATTTAGTCTATTCTTGGTTCCTTCTAGTGTGTTATTCATTTCAGTGATTTTTATTCTTCAACTCTGTTTTGGGTATTCTTTATAGTTTCTAACTGTTTGCTAAAAACTTCACTTTGTGCACCTACACTCCTCTTGAGTTCTCTGAACATCTTCACCATCATTAGTCTAATGTCTTTCTCAGAAAAATTGCCTGTCTCTTCATCACTTATTTCTTCTTCTGTGATTTTATCTTAGGCCTTGGCCTGGGAGATATTCTTTTGCCACCTCATATTGTCTATCTTTCCATTTGTATTTTTAGGTAGGTAAGTTATGTCTGTCGACCTTGGAGAGGTGGCCCTCTGTGGGAGCCATCCTATGCGTCCCAACAGTACACTCCTCTTGTCACCCAAGGGCCAGGGTCCAGCTGGTCCCAGTGTAGAGTCTGGCCTGTGTTTGTGGATTCCTTCTACAGGCTTTGGGATTGTTGTTTCCTTACTTCTAGTATCTGCCCCTGGTGGAGGAGGCTGGACTAGAGGCTTATGCAGGTTTCCTGGCAGGAGTTGCTGGTTCCTGCCCTCTGCTGGGTGAAGCTTGGTCATGTACCTCTGGTGGGTAGGGTCCTGTCTAAAGGCCTTTGTGGCTCAGGAAGTCTCCTGGTGGGTGGGGCTGTGTTCCCGCCTAGCATGTTGTTTGGCCTGAGGCTTCCCTACAGGCTGTTGGGTGGGGCTAGGTCTTGGTGTTAATGATCCAATCAAGGTGTCAGCCTCCAGGAAAGCTCATGTAGATGAACATTCCTGAATGTCCATCACCAACTTTTATGTTCCCTGAGTGAGCTGCAGCCGTCCCCCATGTCTCCAGGAGACCTTTCAAAACAAGCAGGCAGGTCTGGCCCAGGTTCTAGGAAATCACTGCCTCTGCCCTTGGACCTGGCACATGCGAGATTCTGCACACGTGTCCCAAGAGAATGAAGTCTCTGTTTCACTCAGTCCCATGGGGCTCTGGGAGCTAAGCACTGATGGCCTTCAAACCCAGATAACCTGTGGTCTCCTCCTCCTCCTAATGCCAGCACCCTGGGCTGGGGAGCCTGACATGGGGCTTAGAGCTCTCACTCCTGTGGGAGGGCCTCTGCGACTCAATTATCCTTCAGGTTGAGGGTCGCCCACCCAGAGGGCATGGGGCCCAATTATATCATGAACACTCCTACTGCCCTGTTGTGGTTCCCTCTTTATGTTTCCAGTTGAAGAAGAGCTTTCTTGGCTAGGTCCCAGCCTTTTTCCAATGGTTGTTCAGCAGTCGGTTCTGGTTTTGTTGTCACCAGGAGGGATGAGCTCGTGGTCCTCCTGTTCTGCCATCTTGACTGGAAACCCAGATACTCAATTTTCAGTTTGAGTAATTTCGTTGCTCTTCCTTGCTTTACTGGGTCATAGAAACAGTAAGTAATAAATCAGGGTAAGGCAGGAATGTCCCAACGATAAACATGTTGTTACTTCATTATTTCCCAGTCTGTGTCCACAGAACATTTAGTCCCACAGTATTTACAGGCCCTGATTGACACTAGGCATTGCATGGGGTTGGGGGAGAATTCTGTGCTTGATAAATTCTTTCTAAGTTAGATCTTCTCAGAGCCTTTCAGTGTATGTGCTGATTCTTTAAGAGTGGGCAAAAATGCTCAGTGTTTCTCAAATGTATTTCTCTTACAAGGACATTGTGTGTGACTCACAATCCATGGAACAAATTAGATCAGCATCCTGTTAGGGCACAGGTGTCCTAGGGTAGAGGATTATGGCAGGATTAGAGGATTACAGGAGGGAGGGACCAGGTGACAGTGGCACCTCAGGTGCCGGCAGGTAGTGGACACCCAGAGTCAGTCGAGCACTTATAGCTTCTGTTCCTGATGGAGAGGGGTTAACAGCAAGCCAGTGTCCACAAAAAACAGAGAAACTATAGTGAACTCTTGAGCTGAGGCGGACAAGTGGATGCTAAGGTCTGGAGAGACAGGAATATAACAGAAACCAGAAAAGGGGTGTTTTGCCTTCTTTGCTAAAAACCTAAGAGCATTCACTCCCAAGTATGTCGTGAATCTCCATTGCTCAGGGCTCTAATCCAGCCTTGGCTGCCCGTGCCCTCATCCTTAACACTTGCAGGAGATGTGTGGCTTCAGGAGGGTCCACACGCCATCACGGTGTTAGCCACCCTGGTCCAGGTGTTTTGCAAACGTGTGTCTCAAACTCTGCCAAGCATGCCAACTGGCCAGAGACCTTGTTCTAGTGCAGACACTGACTCAGCAGATCTGGGCCGGAGACTGAGATCCTGCCCTTCTAACAAGCTCCCATGTGATGCCTGTGCTGCTGATCCACGGACCACGATTCGAGGAGCAAAATTCTAGAGCATCAGAAAGAATCCTTCTAACACAAACCCATCACAGTTTATTTCCATCCAGGAGAAGTCTATACCTGTTCTCGGTACTAGACTTCTTGGGCTTGGCTATCGTTTCAGACACTAATTTGATCTCGACATCGCTAAATCCAACATCAGTTTTCCGTCTTCATCTTAGCTGACCTATTCGCTGTATTTAAGCCTTGTGATGGCTACTTCTTTCTAGAAGTGTACGTCCTTTGACTTGACTTCTGGGATACCGTATGGGCCTCATTTTTGTCCTTCCATGGTTCCTGCCCGTCTCCACAGTCTCTCAGGATTGAAGTGCCTCCAGGCTTGGTGCTCAGGACTTTCCGTGTCTCTCCTGACGAGTTCATCTAGTCTCATGGCTTTAGACAGCCTCTGTACCCTTGGACCACTTTCACCCTCAAATGTGTATCCTCAGCTTGCGTCTTTTCCCTGAATCTCAGTCTTACATCTTCAATATCCACACGCGGATGTCTAATACATGCCTCAACTTGCTCTTCCTTTATAAATGTGCTCTAACCAAACCATGTTGCATCTCAGTTAATGAATGTTGCTTTGGCTGAAAACCTGAGAAGCATTCTTTATTCTTTACTTTCTGTCCCCCTCTGATCCATGGATACATCCCATGGCCTCTGCCTTACAAACACACACACAGCACCACTGGCCGCCACCAAGCCAGCTCCATTCCTCAGCCTGGTTTGTGTCCTTGTCTCCTAGGTGGCCTTCTGCTTCCTCCCTTGCTCCCTACAGTTTATTCCCCACACAGTAGCCAGCAGGATTCTGTTAGCAAATAAGATAAATTATACCATTTCACTGCTCAAAACTCCCCACCATCTTCCTAGATTACTCAGGGCCAGTGTTCTTACACTGGTGTGGACTGAAATAAAATGCACAGCCTTGAAGCTGAGAGTTATCTTTTATTCAGCAGACTAAGTGAGGACTCAAGCCTGGGACACAGCACCTCAGATCGCTCTAAAAATCTATTCCAAAGAGGCAGCGTAGAAGCCAGGACACATAGGTTTTTGCAACAAAGACTGGTCAGAACATCAAAATAGTGCTGTTAATGAAAGAAAATTTGACAAGTCAAGTTAAGGAATTCTGTGCTTTTCTCTGTGTGGGAAGGTGCAAAGGTCTGGGCTCACTGAAATCATCCCATTGAGAAGCACCTAGCTGTCTAAGGTGAGTATCCTGTTCTTCCACATCCTGAGTCCCTCAGAGAGCACAGTAGGGGTGGAAGCAGAGGCCAGGCTGCCTGCTTGTCTGCATCCTGAGTTCCCTCTGCTCACTGTCAGGGGTGGCGGTGGCAGCTGATGACTTGATGGACACAGCATCCTTTGTTTGCTGATATGACTGGCAGTATTTTTCATTCACAATGGCTCTCAAGCATCTACAAGATCTAGCGTCCCTTTCCCTCCCCTTCCTGCTCTCACCGGCCCCAGGCATGCTGTCTTCCCAGCTGCTCCTTGAACTCTGAGGGGACCACCCGTGGGTCATTTGCACATGCTGCTCCTGCAACCTAGAATCATCTTCCTGCAACATGCACACGACCAGCTGCCTTACCATTTTCTGGTCCTTCCTCAGACATCACCTTTTCAGAGAGGCTTTCCCCAACCCTTCTCCTTAAAATTAATCCCAGTGTACACTCTCTGTCTCCTTTTTTCCTTGGCATTTTCTTTCATCACTCATTTAATCATCTGAGATACTTGACAAATGACTTATTTATCGTGTTTATAGCCAGGCTTCTGCCAACCCCAGCACTAGAATGTGACCTCCATGACGGAGGGGCTTCAGAATTCTTTGTTCACTGCTGTATCCTCAGCACCTAGAATTGTCCTGGGTACCTGGTTCCCAGTAGAAATTCAAAACATATTCATTAAGCAGACGAGTAAATGAATGACTTAGTAAGTTAAGTGGCATTAGTGATACAGTTTTATTCAGATGGTTCTGGATAAAGGATTTGTAAAGATCTTTGATGAGGGTGACAAAATGCATCTGGTGTGATATAAACCATGAGCTTGGGCTACAGTTATTGTCATCTCACCCTCTCCTCCTCTTCCTCATCTTTCTCTACTGAGTCCTCTGCCATCCACCAGCTGTAACAGCAGGCAGGTCAACGTCCCCCTCCTGAAGCTCTCCATTTTTTCCCCATCCCCATTACCAAAAGATCAAGGTCTCTTTGAAAACCAGATGTTTAGTTTCATCCACAAACCGGAGAGAAGCGACATCACACAGGGCCCGTCGCAGCCTGCTCTTGCCTCCCACTGTGTGAGTCTGCCATTGTTGAGCCCTATGTTAGGGCTCTTTGGCAGGTGGCTTCTGAATTGCCCTTTCCTGTCCTTGTCCCAGCTGGAGCTGCAGTAATGGTCTCCGTTAAGTACCACGATTATGACCCCGAAATTAAAAACGCCAACAATCCTCCTGGAAGTCCAAGCATTCTGCCAGGGTTTTAGCCCAAGACCCTCTGACAGTGAGCAAAGGTCAGTCCTTAGCCTCGAAGAACCCATAGGTTCTTACACTGGCTGTGCTCCTGAACGTCACTAAGGTAGCTGAATTTCAGACAGTCTATCTCTCTTTCTGCCCTTGAGCTCTGGTACAGGGACCTCTAAGCTGCCTTGAGAGTTTCCAGTATCTGAATCTTTGGAGGAATGATGGGGGTCACATACAGCCCTTTTTACCCCAAAGACTTTGGCATCCTTATACAACTCACATGCTTCTCATTGACCAGTTCAAATGCAGAACGGAGACATTATCTAATCTCAAAAGCAGAACCACCTCCGGTCGTCATCCTAAGAGCGGGTATGCTCTCCCCTTCATTCGCACAGCCCTCTTCACAGCCTCTGCTCCCTGTGACTTCCTTACCACTCAGAAAAGCACTTGTCAACGTTAAAATAATGTGACATCACCATCATTCTGGGAAACATTTAAGATAACCGGACACATTATTCAGTAAGAGTTTGAAATTTATTCTAAATGCACTGAGAACCACACAACAGTTTGAAACATGGTAAGAACACAATCTGAGTTACATTTGAAGAGAATAACACTGGATTTGGAAGGAGTATATTTTAGAAGAGCTGAGGTAAAAGTGAACAAGCGGCACAGACAAGACGTGATAAGAGCTTGGGCTAGGCTGGTGGTAGCAGACACCGAAAGAAGTAAAAAGGGTCAAAATGTGTTTTGGAGATGAACTGGATGGGAGGGTGGAGAGGTATGAAGGAGGAAGATGACTTCCAGATTGTTGCATGAGCAATCATCTGGGTGGTAGTGTTGCCGGTAGATGTAGCCAGTGTCCAGGTTCTTGTTTTGCCACAGAAAGAATTCAGAAATGGAATAGGGAGGTTAAGAAAGTAGAGTGAGGATTTATTAAGGGATGGATAGTACACTCTCAAGGAGGGAGAGGGCAGACTCAGGTGAGCGGCTGCCCTGAGTTTCTTTGGCAAGTTGGTTACATAGGGTATAGAATTGAATGGGTGGAATATTCATTGGGGAAGGAGGAGTCTGGAGTCATAGTCCTTGATTTCCATCCCAATTCCACCTTCGTGAGGCGAGGAGGGGTTTTTGTCCTTATTCAGTCTGGATTGGAAGTGCCATGACGTCAGTGCATGATGGGTGCTTCTAATCTGCAAGGCTAATTTTATTGAATAAATGAGGGCATAATGAGCAAAAGGTTACATTCGGACACTGGAGATTCCAGCCTTTTCCCACCCACCTTTCTTTGTCGACCTCCAGGATGCTTGTCACCCCAAAATGTGTGACTGCGTATCAGCTCAGAGGTTCCTGTTTTTCTCTGTCTGCCCAGGGACCCCTGGTCTCTACGTGATGCAGGGTTTCCTGCATTTGGCCCGGTGCCCCTCCTTTCTGCCCAGTTCCTGCCTTTTGGCCTGCATCCCCCTTTCTCTGCCATATCTAGCTACCTAACTGCTCTGTAGTGCCATCTGTCTCCCTCTTTCCTATCTGTCTATCTATCTATCCATCTATCTATCTTTCACTCATCTATCTACCTATCTATCTATCTAGATTTTAAAAAAGATTTTGGGAAGGTCATATTTGGTTGGAAAAAAACAGTCATGACTTCAGCTTTGAACACACTTACGCTGAGAACTCTGTGAGACATTCAAGAGGAAATGTCAAGTGAGCCATTGGATGTTCAGTGAAAACATTTCACTGGTTTGTTCTTTCCTAATTCTAAGGGCTCAGACTCAGCTCCAGCCCACTTGAGTTGGTAGGGAATTGAGTTGTCCCCCTCCTGCAGGAAGAAGTTGTGAACTTAAAAAATGTTTGTGGCAGAAAAGGTGTCATTCGTAGTCTAAGCAAAAATTATTAAGCAAGAGAAGAAAAGGTTCAGAATGTGGGCCCAAGAAACTTTAATATGTATGAGAGGATACGCAGAAGGTGTGCCAGGAAAACCAGTCTTGTCTCCATCAGGATGAGCATTAGGGTGAGTTTCAGGGTCCCCAGGGAGTTGAAAGAAGGTCTTGACTCTAAGGAAGCTGTCAGAAAGAACATTTACCTCCCCTGCTTCTCCACAAACCAGCACTGACATCACCTCAGAGATGTCTGAAATGCAGACCCTTAGCCCCTAGACTTTCCGACTCAAAGTCTGGATTTTAACATGAAGCTCTTGCGACTCGTGAGAGGTTAGTGCCCTTGAAGCTCTCCTGCAAATCCCTTTTTCTCAGCCTTGACTGCACATTATTTTCACCAGGGGAGATTTTGAATCCCCAAATATCTAAGTTACAACCTGGAGAGATTAATCAGAATCTCTGTGGGGATGTGTTGAGGGGAGGTGAGACCCAGATATCAGTATATTTTTAAGTTTCCCAGATGAATCCAGTATGTGGACAGGTTTGAGACCAACTGATGCCAATACAAGCAAAATTAATAGGGGTGTGTGTGAGAGTACCTTTAAGAGGAAATATGTTTACCCTACAAAGTTCAGGTGCAAAAAAAATAATTCATTGTTCTTTCCTAATTCTAAGGGTTCAAACTCAGCTCCAGCCCACTTGAGTCGGTAGGGAACTGAGTTGTCCCCACCCTGCATGGGAGCTTCTCTGTATCTGTGTCTGTACGTACATCACCTGTACTAGCTCAAAAGAGCACATCCTTTATGATTCCAATTTTATTAGATTCTAGAACCAAACCTAGAAGCCAAAGTAATCCTTGATGACAAAAATCAGAAAGTAGTTCTCTCTGGTACGTGGGTGGGGGGAGTTGACTGAATTTACAAGGACGCTTTCTGGCATAATAGAAATATTGTATATCTTCACAGAATAGAACAGTCTGTGTATTTTACTATATGTAAGCTATGCCTCAATAAAAAATACAACTATTGGGAATAAAAGTGTTGGCACAGCTGGATAACCAAATGGAGGATGTCATAAACCAGGACAAATTTCACAAGAACCTAAGAACTTAAAGAAAATAAAACTAGAAGATGGATAATTAGAAGACACAGCAAAATCTATTGCAACTTTAGAGCAGGGAAGGCCTTTCCAAGGCTCATTCAAATCTACAAGCCAAAAAAAAAAAAAACCACTACAAGCCAGAAAGAAAAAGGAAAAACAGTCATAAGTTTTGTTGCCCTTTTTTCTCTGCTTAGACTTTCAGGTCGTGCTTAATTCCCCGAAGTGTGTTTAGCTTTAAGATCTAGCACATTGTGAGTAATAAACATGTTATTATACTTAAAGGCAACCTGAAGTGTTAAGATGATGACTTCAGGCATACGTTGGGGGAGGGAGACGGGGAGGGGCGGGGGGATGTTAAAGATGGCGGGTAAGTGCTAAAGGGGAAAAGACTGGAAATGGGCTGCTAAAGAATTGTCACCAATTGAAAACTCAGTGAAGCATGGTCAAGTTCAAGATCGTGGAAGTAAATACTGCAGAATCTGTAGGTAGAACCTGGTCAGGAGACACTGGCATGGGATGGGAGCGTAAAGGGAGGGGCGGGCACAGCATGTTGGCATTGCAATTGTTTTTAATGTCACGTCCAATTTATTTTGCTTTCAAAATATATTTTCACACATCCCAAGTTTCTTTTTGCCCGCTATGTTTTGGTTTTTTTCTTAACTTTTATTTATTAATTCATTTTTGCAGGAGGAGATAATTAGGTTCATTTACTTATTTATTTTTAGAGAAGGTACCAGGGATTGAACCCAGGACCTTGTACATGCTAAGCACACACTCTACCACTGAGCTGTATCTTTTTCCCTTAGATCCTGATTTTTTAATCTCTTTTTTTATTGAAGTATAGTCAGTTTACAATGTTGTGTTAATTTCTGGTGTACAGCCTAGTGATTCAGATATATGCACACATCGCTTTCTAAACAGGAGTGGTGATGTCAGAAAAACACAATTTAAAAAAAATTTCATAGTGATCTAAGACATTTTAACTTGAAGAATATGATTTTTTTAAGCTATCAAATTAGAAAAAGAACACCTCAGTGTTCATGAGATAAAGATAAATATATTTTTGAAATATTTGTCTAGGTTAAGGGTATAGGTGGATTCACCATCCTGAAAAATTTTGCTTAAGCATGACCGAGCAATTTCATTCCTAGAAGTTTGTCGTAAACTTATTTATAAGGATATCTGCAAGGATTTACCAAGAAGGATATATTTCAGCATTATTTATAATATCAAAAAATTGGAAATGACCACATAGGTATCTCCATGTAACAGCATGCTAAGAGAATCATTATTATATGATATGCGATTAGTGACACTGATTCATGTTTATGATAAAGTGAAACACAGAACCTACGTCACTGTATACAACATGACCTCATGTACATGCTCATACCTACATGCACGCACAGCCCCAGGTTTCTAGCCCAGTGCAATCTGGATAGCTGCCTTGGGTGGTTAGACATACAGATTTATTCTCACTTGTTTATTTCTAGTATATTCTTCAAGAGCCATGTGTATTTCTTGTGCAGTATATAAAAAAAAAGTTAACACTGTAAAAAAATTATATTCTGGACCAGAGCAAGTAGTTAAAGTATATAAATACGAATTAACAATCAGGAAGAAATACACGACAGTTGTTACAACTGAATCATAAATTTGGCACTGAGCTCCCAGGCAGCCAAATCATAAAGGGAAACACTCAACTTTTTAATCCTCATTGCCATGAAGATTAAATACATCATCTCCAAGGGAAGGAAAGCTCTAAATGGAATTTCTTACATGAGGCACTTTTCATTTCAGTTTTATATCTTTATTTTTGGCTCCCTCGGTTTTTCTGTCTTTTGAGTAAGAGTGATATGATTATGGATTTTGTTGTTTTAATTTTTTAAAAATGGGACCAGCATCTATTCTAATTTTTAAAAATCACATGCCATATAACAAGTTGTCAACAGTCAGAGCTTTGCACATATATTTGTCACAAGATTTACTATAACAGGATTTTTATCTCTAGCAACCAGAAAAGCAAATGTGATTTTTAATTTATTTTGTATCCACTTTGTCATTCCTATGCTTCATGTCTTTCTGTTTTCTCTTTTCCTCTTTTAACGACACTGGCAATATGAATGAATGAATTCGGTCTCTTTAAAAGCAGTTCGCAGAGTCACTGTAAAAAGTAGGTCCATTTCCTACTTTTAATAAGCAGATTCTAACTGGATGGCAATCTTTTTGGCATCTGCTTTCATTATTTCCCATTCAACTTGCAGCTCCATACAATGTCATAAAATATTTTGATTTAGGCTTCTTCCAGCATGATAGAGAGTTTTAGCTGAATTCATAATCAGGGCTAATAGCCATTTCAGTCCAGGTTTCCCTTTGTGCCATCCCACTTAAAACAATTTAGCACTTGATTTTTGAAAGACCAGCATCAGGTTGTCTCCCCACTTCCTCCCATCCCAACTTGGTTTTTCCCCAGAGTACAGCCACTATAAATAGCACTTCATTAAAGGTGGTGAGCACTTGCTCTGCCTGGCACAACATTCACGAGTTTGCAACGTGCAAATTATCCTCACCTGCTTTTCCACAAGTTTGCAACGTGCAAATTGCCCTCTCCTGAATTTCCCCAGGGCTCACAGTGTGAGCCTTCCAAGGCAATTCAGGATTCGAAATTATGTCTGTGTCTTTAACAACAGCAACAGTGAGGGGGAAGGGTAGAGCTCAGTGGCAGAGCACGTGCTTAGCATGCTTGAGGTCCTGGGTTCAATCCCCGGTACCTCCATTAAAAAAATTAAATAAGTTAACTTAAAAAACGAAAACAGCAACAGTGATTTTTTTTAATGTCCATTTTTTAAAAACACCTTTATTGTGGTATGGTTCCTGCACAGTAAACTACACATATTTCAAATGTACACTTTGATGAGTTTTAATAGATGAAATGAAACCATTACCACAATCAAGATAGGTAACATTTATTTCCATCACAAACCCAAGAGGTGCAGTTTTTGAAATCCCAATTTATCCCTTCCTACTCCCTTTAACCCCAGGTGACCGTAAGTTTGTTCTCTATGTCTGTGAGTCTGTTTCTGTTTTGTAGATAAGTTCATTTGTGTCCTTTTTCTTAGATTCCACATATAAGCAATATTATATGGCATTTTTCTTTCTCCTTCTGGCTTACTTCACTTAGAATGATGATCTCCTGGTCCACCCATGTTGCTGCAAATGGTATTATTTTATTCTTTTTCATGGCTGAGTACTATTCCATTGTATATATGTACCACAACTTCTTTATCCATCCATCTGTCGATGGACATTTGGGTTGTTTCCATGTCTTGGCTATTGTATATAGTGCTGCTATAAACACTGAGGTGCATGTATCTTTTCAAATTAGAGTTCCCTCTGGATATATACACAGGAGTGGGATTGCCAGATCATATGGTAAGAGTATTTTTAATTTTTTCAGGAATCTCCATACTGTCCCCCATAGTGGCTGCACCAGTGATTTTTAAAGAAGTCTCTCACCATGAGGTGACTCTAGCAGTAGACTAGGACCCATGTCCCTATCCTCAGCCTGTTCCTCCCAGCTTAATTTTTCTCCCAACTCCCTGATAAGATGCAGCAAGCATCAAATGAAACATGAATCATACTAATACTCACGATTGTAAAAATGCTCCACACATATCTGTGCATTCGTGTAAGACATGTGATAAATGCTATATGCATACACTTTTGGACACAAATAAGATCAATGCTTATCTATACACATTTTTATGGAGGCAAACTCTAGTTTTACCACGAGGAATAACAGCTTTCAAGCAAAGAAAATCCAAGGGGGAGTTGGAAGGTAGAGTTACTTCCCCAGTCCCCAGCCACTTAGCTTCTTGCTTCTAGAGACAAGGATGCTAGTGGTTCCTCCCCACCTTCCCTTCCTGGTTCCAGGCCACCCCAAGAAGGCACACGCTGAGAAGTTTGGGTGCAACATTTTTATGGAGAAGAACCAGAAAGGGGGCAGAGTTCATGAGGAAGGTAGCCCGGACGAGTGAGATCGGTGGGTAGGTTGCTGGGGCCGAGCTGGGCAGAAGAGAGAGGGAGGCAGCCACTGGGCGGTGGTCAGATCTCCCCAGGAGGGCATCAGAGATGGACAGGAGGCTGAGACCGTGGAGGGGCACACACAGAGGCCACAGCCCCAGAGAAGCCAGGACACAACCACAGAAGGGAGACCGACACAGAGCCGTGCTTTCAGACGGTGGGCGGCTGGGGGCTGGGGGCAGAGCTCAGGGGGTCGCGCACGTGCAGGAGGCATTTCAGTTCTCAGTGCCTCCCTTTGCAAAGAGAAAAAGCAAAGAGAAACCAAAAGAAAGTGGGAGGCTCGATGTTCTGACTCTTTTACTTCATGTGATGCACTTTTATGGAACACGCGCGATAACTTACAGAGGATAGCAGTCTGTTAGGGCTTCCGTAGCGAACTGTCAGAGAGTGGGGGCCTTAAACAGCACACTTGTGCTTTCTCGTGGTTCTGGGGGCTGGAGGTCCCAGGTCAAGGTGCCGACAGGGTTGGTCTCTCCTGAGGCCTCTCTCCTTGGCTTGTAGACAGCCGCCTTCTCCCTAGGGTCCCACATGGTCCTCCCTCTGGGCGTGACTGTGTCCTCATCTCTTCTTCCTATAAGGACACCCGTCAGATTGGATCAGGCCCACTCCAGGGACCTCATTTTAGCAGAATCACCTCTTTTAAGACCCTGTCTCCAGACGGAGTCACAATGTGAAGGTCCCAGGGGTTAGGGCTTCAACCTATGGGCTTTGAGGGGACACAGTTCAGCCCTCAACACAGGAGAGACCCTTAGCAAATATAAATAAGGCATAAAATGTAAAGAAGACCACCAAATTCAACACAGGCAGCAATAGAAAAAAAGCTCACAAAATGTCGGGGGAAGGAAAGTGGTATGCAGCCCTAACGACCAGGTTGTTTGTGTGACAGAAAAGTCATGCACCCCCAAGCAGAAAGAGGGTCTTAAGCTACCCTGTAAAACTACCCAGACTTTGCCAAGTTTGTAGACACTGCCTCACTTAAACATCATACCCAACGGCTTTTCTAGAGACACTTTCTCCCCCTTCTTCCAAGGGGACTCGGGGCTGATGGGTCAACCCTTGAGATAGTTTTGCACACACTGTCTGTGGTGCACTGTGGTAGGTGCCCTGACCTGATGCTGGGGGTCCCAGTGGACCTCTGCCTCTACAGAAATTCTGTTCTCTCACCACACGTGGGACGTGGGATAGGTCTATATTCAGTGACAATCTAGTTCGCAGAGAAAGCCAGCGCCTCGCTCACTTAATGACTCTTGCCAAGTGTTTGACATTTTCAAGGAGGTCATTTATAATTGTGAACCTGGCCAAAGCTTCTTACTGGAAACACTAATACTCGTGATGTCAACACACCATGGGGAGGTTCTGCCCAAGACCCTGTGGGCAGGGTCCCTATTTGGCTCACCTGTGACAACATGTCCATAGCAGCTGGCAAAGAGCTGGTGCCCTCATTCCTTGGTCCGCCTCTTCCCCGGTTCCCATCCCCTGCATCCGGGTGGGTCCTCCCCGCCAGCCCCAGATCATGGTTAGTGCCCCATATAGCTGGTGGTTTCCAGGACCAGCTCAGACCTGTGCTGACCATCAAAGTTCACTCTGACAGGTGAGGCCGGAGCCCTGCTGGCTAGCTCTTGTGAAAACCTCTCTTCACCATAGGCACTTGGTATGAGGGCTATTTATTTTTGGTTTAGGAAATGGAAGGAAACTGGCAAAAAAAAGTACACATTTAATTCAACAAAGGATTATAGATTATTCTGGGTGTGGTGTGTTACTAGGTAATTAAGGGAACTGTAACGGGAATGAAACCTGGTCTTTGAACGCAGGGAGGCTTCAGTCTGTTTGCACTGTGCTTGCTGACGCTGACAGAGTTCAGATTTCACGAACAGTATTTGCCTTCGGAGATTATTCTGATTAAGTCTTCCTACTCAGCTTGACCTATTTAGGCTCTTGGACCGCCTTCACCTGTCTGTTCTCTGCAGTAGCCACCTTTTCGCCCCTCCCCTCCCATCCAAAAAGGCAGTGAAAAGTAAATGGTCTGATGATGGCTTTTTCTAATCTTATCAGAGCACAGCAGAAGGGGACAAGGAGTTCTGTCGCGCCTGCCCTGCCAGGCTTTCAGCAAGCATAACGGGCTGTTGTGTAATATTTAGTTTCAGTCTCTCGATTCCCTGTAAACACTGGGAGTCAAGGTCTGCATGAGCTCGGCAGGCAGTATCCATGGCAACAGCACCTACAGCAGGGTACTTAGCATATGGGAAACAAGGAGCATCACCCACTCCTTTTTTCCAAGAGATCATCTGATGAATAATTGAATATGAAGCAAATTGAAACACTCATGCTAACCGACACCACTTCCATACTGCTTTTTAATCTGTATTTGATTCACACCATTATGCAAAAACACAACCAAAAAAAAAGAAGAAAGAAAGGAAGAATGGAAGGAAGGAAGGAGGGAGGAAGAAGGAGGAAGGGAGGAAGGGAGGAAAAAAAAGGCAAGCAGACATCCTGCTTTGGTTTAAATATTTCCAATGACTTCTTTTTTAATTGAAGTATAGCCAGTTACAATGTGTCAGTTTCTGGTGTACAGTATAGTGTCCCGTCATGCATATATATACATTTATTCATTTCATTTTCTTTTTTCATGAAAGATTATTACACGATATTGAATATAGTTCCGTTTGCTATACAGAAGAAATTTTTAAAATCTATTTTTGCGTATAGTGGTTAACCTTTGCAAATCTCAAACTCCCAAATTGATCCCTCCCCACTCCCTTTCCCTGGTAACCATAAAATGGTTCACTATGTCTGTGATTCTTTTTCCATTTTGTAGATTACTTTTTCTGAAAGAAAAATACAGTAAAGATAGTCTTGGTGAATTTATGACAACTTCAATGCATAGAAAAAGTCAATGGAAAACGTTAAACATGTTGGATAAATATCAAGGTTTAATTGTCTCATGAAGACACAAAACTGAATCATTTACTAAGGTTTCCTACACATTTCTGCTACTTACATGTATTTCTTGCCTACCCTTGATTCTTACATGAACACCCTGCTGTGGCAAACACTTTGCATCCATGAGTAAGAAAGAAGGCAAGAGGGATGAGACAGAAAAGGGACTGAGTGGTGTCCACCATTTTTAACTACCCTATTGTGCCAATTAAATCAATCACCAAATTCTAGTGTGTCAGAAATGGCTATATTCTCACGTATCATCTTTTTGTGCCTAAAAGAACTGAGAGAACGCTGCATGATCAGAACCCAGGCTTCACCTAATTTTTATCACCCTGAATAATATTCTTCGCAGAGACACTGCCCCAGTCTCCTGAGATGACACCACGCATTTTTTTAAAAGGGCCAAACTTTGATTTCCCAATATTCGCCTGCATCTCCAGCCCACCTTTTCAGAGTTGGATAAAACTGGGAAAACTGAATAAAGTTTACCCAAAAAAAAGGCAGTGCCTACAGAGGTTTAAAGAGGATTTTATTTATGTTGACAGTAGACCCATTGGTGTCTTTTCTCAGCTGCATCACAGACATCTTGTAGTTGTGTCTAATTGATGTTCACTCTGAAAATTCATCCCACATTTTGCAAGTGATTTTTACAGCCAAAGACAGCACTTTTGTGCAGTATGTGTTAAGTGTATCTCCTGTCATCAAATAATAACTGTCTGGCATGGAGCTGGATGTGTAAATATAGTTAGAGACATCAATCAGAAAAACACAGGAGAACATTTTGTTTCATGAATAATCATGGTTCTACAAAAATTTTAAATATGCCTGTAATGTGTTTATGTATTTATAGTCTTGCCTTATATTTGAAATTCTGTATCACTAAATGGAATGTATTATTATAATCTGCATTTCTTGCTAACATACAAAGACTTCTTTTCATCACTCATGGCTCTGCCACAGACCACTCACCATTATTCCCTGGCACCAAGGTCAAACCACCGACATGTTGTCAGCTTTATTTTCCTTTTCAATATACCAGTGAGATTTTATATAATACAGAAGTATTGGTGCTGATTTTAATATGTTAAAATCAATGAAAAGGGAATTATGAATCACATATGCATGTTTGTACTGCATCTCAGAAGGGTGGCACATCTGAAAATAGACTAATATTTTTTTCTTTTTTTGCATATATTTATTCTAATTTTTATTTTATTTATTATTATTTTTTGTTTTTCCCCTCAACGGAGGCCCTGGGGATTGAACCCAGGACCTTGTACGTGCTAAGCACGTGCTCTACAACTGAGCTATCCCCGCCGAGAATAGACTTTAAATTGTACTTGTGTTAAAATTAGGGTTGTATCAAAACAATAAAATAAGCCAACTTTAAAAACTTTTCTTTGTTTGGGACTATTTTTATACCTGACTATTAGGTGTAAAATAAGCTACAAGGATACATTGTGCAACATGGGGAATAGAGCTGTATTTTGTAACTCTAAATGGCGTAGAACCTTGTTACAGCAACCTGACTCCAGGAAGAGACCACGTGACACTCGGAGGGTGGGAGAACTCAGGTTTATTATGCTGCGGGGCCCAGAGGAGTTAACACTCCAAGCTCTGGACCCCGGCTGTAGGTTTACACAGGTTTACTTTTATGAGGTTTTAGATTTTGATTAAGTTTGCTCCACATGCAAATGAGGTGTTAGAAATGGGCTAATCAGGAGTGAGCTTTTGGGAAGCAATGGAATTTTAGGGGTAATTTTCATTTTCCTAGAAGCAAGCCGTTTTACAGAAGCGCAAAAGCAGGAAGGCAACGGCCCCACATGGGAGGTCTTGCTGGCCCCTTTGTGGGTTTTGCCCCTTCAGCCTTTAAAATTGTAAATCACTACATTGTACACCTGTAACTTATATAATACTGTAGAGAAACTATACTTCAATAGAAATTTTTTTTCATGTTTGGGGCTATCTCCTGGGTGGCATGGATGTTCTGACTGACTACCTCAGAAATTGTTAAGGTAGGTGAAAATAAAAATAACCATTGAAAAAAAATCATATGAACTGGGAACCTTGTTTAAACGCAAGTGCAATGTGTTTTCACTAGCCCAAGGTCATTTTGTTCTTCAGCCATAGCTAGAAGACTCGTTTTGTGAAACTGTAAACATGAGGAAGAATGCTTCTGGCAAGCATCTTTGACATCAGTGGAAACGATCTGGGTTAGAGAACATTGCTGAAGATGAGACTGGGACGTGGCTGTCTTTATGGAGGAGAAGGGCGTGATGGCAGCGGGGGCATAAGGAAAAAGAGGACAATGATGACTGTGTCAAGGAGTCAGAAAAACTAAACAACTATAAATGTGTATCGATATTACAATTCTTCACATACTATTCATCATCTTTCTTGCCCTTTTTATATTAGTTGACATTGGCCACTCTTGAATAAGTTAAAATAAATAAACAAAAATTAAAAATATCCCTGTGACTTCCAGAACACCACGCCCTCCAGATGGTCCTCCTACCTGCTGGCCACACCTGCCCACCCTCCTTTGTGCGTTTCTCTTCTTCTGCTTTTCCTATAATTTGGGGGTCCCCATCATGTTCTCTTCTAAGCCCATTTCCCTTCTGACTCTGCACACGTTTTTGCTCACTCTAGGGGTGTACATTACCATCTGTACATTGCCAGAAATCTTTATTTTCAACCCAAATTGTTCTCATGGGCTTCAGACAACCCACTGGGTTTCACCTCATGTAAGTTCCACAGATACTCCAATCTAAAACTCAGAAATCTCCTTTGATTGCTCATCTGCCTGAGTTCTATCCATAATCTAAGTTGATGATATTACTGCCAACTCACGTGCTCAAGACAAAAACTTGGACGCCATTACCCCTTCTCATATGCCATCAATCACCAAGCTTGACCAATGTTACCTCCTAAATATTCTCGATTACATTCACTTTTTTTTTGTCTCCACCTACAAAACCCTAGACCAGGCTCTCATTTCTCTTCCCTAAATTGTAACAACAGTTCTGTTCCTTTACACATTATATTCCACATATATCTAGAGATATCTTAATAAAGCATGAATGTGTCACGTTATTTTCTTTCTTAAAATCCTTGTGTCACTTTTCCTCATTGTTAGGATAAAGTCTTTTGTTTAGTTTTATTTTTTAATTAATTAATTTTATTAGTTGAAGTATAGTCAGTTTACAATGTTGGGCTAATTTCTGGTGCACAGCATCGTGTTTCAGTCATACACATACATACATGCATTCCTTTTCACATTCTTTTTCATCATAGGTTCCTGCAAGATATTAAATATAGTTCCCTGTGCTATACAGTAGGATCTTTTTGTTTATCTGGGTTTGAGGATGCTCCTTATATTTCCAAAGTAAGAGATTGGAAAGTTCAGTAGGTATTCTGTGCGAATTGTTCCATATGTAGGTGTAGCTTTTGATGTCTTCGTGGGAGAGAGAGGGTGAGCCGTGCATCCTTGACTCCGCCACCTTGGCAATCTCTGCTTGGATAAAGCCTTAACTCCTTGACATTGCTTAAAAGATGCTCACCTCTTAACTGTAGCTATGGTTTTTCACCCTTGTACCCTGCCCTTCATCAAAGCTGAATTCCTTCTTAAAATGAACCATACTATGGTACATAGTCTTCATCCAGGTGTTACCTCTATCTGGAACACCTCGCTGCTGCCATATGCCTTCTGACTTTCCCTCCAGAAACTAAATTAACACATTAATATCAAGTATCCTCACTCTTCCAGGAAGGCTCCCCTGATCAGCCTGCCCCCAACACTGAGATGCCCTTCCTAAGTACTATTGCACATTTAAATTTTTTTTAATTGTCTTAAAAAGATACAAATGAACTTATTTAGAAAACAGAAAGAGGCTCACAGACATAGAAAACAAACTTATGGTTACCATACAATTTTTATTTTCCCTTTCATAGATTTGTCAATGAGGGGATTGTGTGTTCAATTTAACCATGAAAATTAGGATCATGTCGGTGTTACTCATTGCCACAGCCTTAATTGTTAGCACCACCCTTGAGTTTTAGTAGGTAGCTGATATGCTTTTTGAGTGAAAAAATGCATTTTTTTCACCATTCCAGATGTACGTACTCATTTAAACCAGTCAACTAAAAACAAACACCTTTTTCCCTTAGCAAGTTCTAGCTTTTTTTAAAAAAATCCATTTTAAACAACTCTCTTGTGTCACTTAAAATAAGGATAATTCCTTTTATTCTGTATTAGTCAAGGGTTCAAAGCACACTCAGTAACACAGATTCAGATAAAAGGACCTGGTTAAAAGGGTGAGGACGGGGTGGGTGATGAGACTTTGCACCTGTGACAGACTCATCTCAGAAGCTACAATGAGGATGGACTGATTTATCGGTTAAATATACTCACAAGTGCCTGATCTCTGTTGTCCTGTAAAGTTCACTTTAAAAGGCCAGTGATACAGAAGGAAGTCATGAGGTCAAGATTCTACTTTTCCCCAGTTAGCACTTGCAGATCTGTATTCTGACTAAGCTATTCTCAGTGAACTATCAAATCAAATGTCTCCTGCAGCAAAGGCTGGCATATATCTAACATCTCTTTATTCCTTCCAACTTAATAAGACAGCAATGGCATTAAATTCCCCAAGTAGACAGCTGACCAGGTGATAAACACCTAAGATGATAAACACAGAGACAGAAAACAGCCAGCAACGGACAACAAACCTGCAGGAGGAGAGAAACATCAGAAACATCGACCAGGCGAAAAAGTGCCATTGGACCCCCAGGAGCATCGCTATTAATAGAACACGCATTGACTGTTTTAAGCACAGTGTGTTCAGACTGCTTGCAGGTACTTCTGATCAGCTTCAAAAGATGCCAAATTTTAGGTCTGTTCTGCCTGGTTTGGCAGCTGAAATAATAGACCGTCAGAAATTTCCCTTACTGGTACTTTCTTTCATTGCGTTATAAATTGCTTTTCCTATAGTAACTCGCTGGGGGCAGAATAATAACCATGCCAAAAATGTTAGAGGTAATAATTAAAAACAACTACAATTTTAATACATTTTGTCCTGTACATTATTTAATGCTAACTTGCAGTGAAACTGCTGAGGAAGTGTTGACTTTGCGCACCCAGCAGGAATTCCCTTTGATGATGGAGGCAATAAAAATAAAAATCAATGATCATCGCGTTACCGTAAATGACCTACACAGAGCCCCCAAGACTTTCCATCTATTCGCCCTTTGAAGCAGGCCTGCTTTCATCGCTTCTCTAATCTGCCATGATCAATAAACACTGCCACAGATTGTATTTCCTGAACCTAATATGATCTCAAAATTGTATTGTTTCAGTTATTTTCTTTTTCTAAAAGACTTCATTTTAAAAGTATATACTCCAGAATTTTAGAAATCTTTTAGAAATTTTAGAATTTACTGCAGGTTTTAGAGATGTCTATGTGAGGCATGATTATTTTATCCAAGTCTTTCTCTGGTTCTTCCTCAAACGTGGGCCAGTCTGAGGTCAAATGGCACTTTGCTTCAAGAGCCCCCTGCACCAGGAAAGCTTGTCAGCTTTCTGAAGTTACCATTCAATCCTTCCATTTGCCATTTGTCTTGGCATTATGTAAAACTGAATGATTCACTGATTCTAAAAATATTTACTGCACTCCTATTATGGGTAAAGCATATTAGTAACATTAAGACGGAAAATGCATGGCTGACCCCGCCTTCCAAGAGTCCCCAGCTGGTGTAAAGTTAATACAACATGTATGCTAAATGCAGCGGTGGAGCCATGCATTCTTATTTTTGCCAACAAAGAGGAAGACTTCTAATTGGACTTGGGAAGGGGGAGGGACCAAAGAAGGCTTTCAGAAATTCACTGAGGACTCATTTATCCATTCTAAACACCTTATATATTTCTTCTCAGTGTTTATAGTTCAAACCTCTATGAATTGCCATTTATTACTGCCATCATTATGCCATTTTTAAAGATAAAATGTGGGGCTATCGAGAGATTTAAGTAACTTGCCACAAATCCGGATTACGCAGAGCTGGGGGAGCCTGAATTTTAACAAGAGCAGTCTGGCTGGAGGGCTGTCACCCCTCTGGACAACTGGGGCTAGGTCAGTCTTGTTCTTCAGTGGATCGTTTGACACTTACTGCCTGGAAATTTTAGTTAACATTTAAAACATGTTCTTATGTCCACAGACACTTTATAAGCATTCAGAGGTTAGAAGCCCTTCAGGCCAGCGGAACAGCCAAGCAGGAACTTAGAATTTATAGCTGAGTGAATTGAATTTAGTCCAAATGCCCTGAGGGTTGGAAAGCCTCTACGCACCTCCATCCACACCAAACTCTCAGGCCAACCCTAGCTGGACTGAAAACCAGTGGAGTCCTATTTCCTGGCACCAAGTGGTAGAAGAAAGACTCCTGGCCCAGTCTTGGAAGACTATGTGCTAACTCTGGCTTTTTCTCTTATTCCCTTGCTGTTTCCTGGCATCAAAAACCGATCATATGATCTTTCTGCCGCTTGGACTTTACCTCCGCAAAATTGTGAACCTAATACCTGACTGCCTGCCACTTATGATTTGGGTATAAAATTAGACAGTTTATTGGAACTGCTATGCAAACTTCAAAGCACCAGAAGGAAACACGGTCATTCATGGTGTCCGTGCAAAACAGGTAATCAGCCGAGGTGGAAACGGCAGTGTGTGCTGAGTCTTGTTCCCTCCCCGTTGGAAAGATTTCCACTTGGCTTCCAGGAGACCACATCCGCCTGGTTTCCCACCCCGCCTCCACTTCACTGGACGCACCCTTCCAGGCATTTTCTGTTGGCACCTCTTCATCTTGACCTTTTAAAACGGAAGTACCCCAGACCCGGTCCCGGGTCCCCTTCTCTTCTCTCCCTCACTCTCTGCGTCATCCCCGCCCCCTTCTACATTTAATGTTAAGTGCTATGTAGATGCTAGTGATGCTCAGACTTACACCTGCAGTTCAGGCTTCTCTCCTGAGCTCTAGATCCAGTATCCAGGGTGATAGTTAAAAAAAAATAAAGCCAGATCATGTGACTAACTCCCTGCTCAAAACCCCCCAATGCCTCTTGATTTCACTCGAGGGGAAGCTGATGTCCTTACCGTGGTGGACAAGGTGCCACCTGTGCCAGCCCCTCCTAGATCTTCGGACGTCCCCTGTGTCTCCACCGGGCTCCCCGGGCTCCAGCCACACTTGCCTCCTCGCTCCTCCTTAGACGTGCTGGGCACTTCTTTGCCCAGAGCCTTTGCACTGCTCCTCCCTCACCTTGGGCGCCCATCCTGCGCGTGTCCGCATGGCCAAAGCCCTCGACTCCCTCAGTCTCCTTCCAAGGAGGCCCATCCCAGACCAGCCTGTTTAAAGCTGCCACCTGTGTGCCTGTGTCCCAAGAGCCAGGAGCACATGACTCTGCTGCATTTTCCCCTTAGCTCTTGTCACCTTCTAATACACGGGGTCATTTGCTAGTTATCTGGTTGTTATGTTTGCTTTATTGTTTGCCTCTTTTATTCACAAGCTCCATTAAGGGCCAAAATGGTTTTTGTCTGTTTTATTCAATGATGTTTCTCAAAAACCCAGGATACTGTCTAGCATACAGCACACACTGAGCATCCACTGAATGAATTCCAAGGTGCAATACAGACATCTGTGTCAAAATGTATCAGAAAACATCATATTTAGAAATCTTGAGATAAAAGGAGGGTAGGAATGGATATACAAACCTACTGAAAAATGCTTTGAGGGGCCAAACTCCTAGTCCCCAGACTTCACTCTGTGTCTCCCCTGGCACTGCAGACCCAGGACCAGTCTCCCCTCACCCTCAGCAGGAGAGTGGAAGGATTTTTTTGAAGAAGTAACTAAAACAAAAAAAAATTTTCTCTTCCTAATGTTTTAAAGATTTATTTTTAGTTCCACTTGAGCAAGAAGGTAAACAGTCTCCTGGTCCCCAGGGTATTTCTCCTCCTTAAAAAAACTTGAAGCTCCTTCAATCAATGATGACAAAATCCATTATTCCACAGTGAGAAAGAGCCCCAAGCCTAAATGCTTTTTCAGAACATTTGTACCTAATCTAATTGAATCGAATCAAAATTCTAATGAAGGAATCAAACAATAAGTATAAATAGCTGATATTGGATGCCTGCTTTTATTTCCATAAAAGGAAGAACTTAAGTGACTTAGAAGGTTCAAGGTACCAGATCTTGGGGCTGCCCCAGTGAAGGGAAGCGGAACATGACAGGCTGAATGTGACAGGTGTGTTAGTTTAGACGGCGTCACAGTCGGTCATCCTTGGCTGCATTCAGCAAGCGGAAGTTTTACGGGCTCTGCTTGGGAACAGAGTAGGGGTAGCCCTGAACCACAGGCAGGCCCTAGGTTGGCCCTTCAAGGCCCCTTCAGGCGTCTGGGACCCCCCGGGGGAACCTGGCTCCAGATAAGAGTCCAGCGGGGTGAGGACCTGGCCCCAGAGTGAGTGTTTGTGCCCAACGAAATGCATGTTAAATCCTAATCCCCAATGTGGCTATGCTTAGACGTGGGCTGTCCGGTGGGGCTTTGGGTCATGAAGGCAGAGCCCTCCTTAATGGCATTAGTGCCCTTACAAGGGGCACCCCGGGGAGCTAGCGGCCCCACCTTCCCTGTGAAGACCCAGCCGGGAGACAGCCATCTACGAACCGGAAACAGGTCCTCACCAGACGTTGGATCCGCCAGCATCTTGATCTTGGGTCACAGCCTCCAGAACAGTGAGAAATGAATGTCTGGTGTTAATACTATCATCCAGTCGGGGGTGTCCCATCTGCAATGTCCAGTCTGCAGTGTTCTGTCACAGCCACCCAAGCAGACTGCTTCCCTTTTGCTGCCCCATCTCTGTTTAACACTCCTATGTCCATTTTTTTTAACATGGTCAGTATATACATATATATATAAATATATAAGATTATATATAAAATATATAAATGAAAAAATATAAATATATATGAATATATATGTAAATATATATAGATAAAGAGGACTAGTTAGCCAAGTAATATTGTTCTTAAAACAAAAATTTATATATAAATATATAAAAATATATTTAATATATATAAATATTATATATATACAGAGAGCGAGCGAGAACTAGTTAGCCAACTAACATTGTTCTTAAAACAAAAATTAGGGGGTGGGGGGCAGAGCTCAGTGGTACAGCGCATGCTTGGCATGCACAAGGTTCAATTCCCAGTGCCTCCGTTAAGAAAAATAATAATAATTAATTCTAGTATCAAATAAGAAGAGTTTGGTAAATGCCTTCAGTTTAGCCAGACTACAGCACAAGAAGGAATAGTTTGTATAAATACAGTTGTCTCTCTGTTGAGTGAACTTCTCACTTCCCGCTTCTCAACTGGCTATTTTTCCAGAAATAATTCCCACTTCATACCTAGTCTCAAGACTCCTGATGCTCTGCTTGTAAAAATATTGCCCATAATTCTTCACATCACCATCAGCCCAGCACACATGTGGGCACATAAAACTGAATTGAAGGGTCCGAAAGGGAAGTATACTTACAGAAAAAATGTTTTCCATAATCCCTTCCTCGGTTCAACAGTGTCTCTATTCAGGTGCTAACAATAATAGCAAAGATCAGGGTATATTCTCTGATTGTAATTTGATTGATTTTTTTTTTAAATTACCCATTTGTTTTCTTATTTTTTTAATGGAGGTACTGGGGCTTGAACTCAGGACCTCATGCATGTTGAGCACTGCTCTACCACTGAGCTATACCCTCCCCCATCTATTTATTTTAAGAATATACCATAACAATGTTCTTCCCTCAGTTCCGAGAATAAGTTAGACACCACCTTGATTGGAAGGGGTCACACAGAGAGGAGATATCAAGAAACACACAATGCTTTTCCCAAAATTTCCTCACGGCCTCTAATATGGATATCTATCTCATTTACACTTTCAGGATTCCTGTTGTTACTCCCATGTCTTACATAAAGACCATGGTCCATAAATAGCTTTGCCTATTAAATCTTAACATGTTGGAGAATTGCCTATTTTTCTGTGATTTATCAGTTCACCGGACTATTACATCCACTTTCCCTGTATTTGGTAAAACGATCTAGAGAAACTGTGAAATTATCTCATGTTGTTAACAGAAGGGGCAGCTTAAATCCATAAACAACTTGTTAGCACAGGTTTCAAATCTTTAAATATTCACTTGGTATGAGTCATGCTCAAGGCCTTCCTTCCATATTATTTCTAAATGTACAAAAAACAGAATTGATTGGTTCCTGAAGCCAGTTTTATGAGCTCAGTCCTCAGTGTCCACCCCCACCCCAGCCTTGGTTATCAGTTTCTTCAAGCTGGATAACAAGAATGCCCCCAACCCCTGATCTTGCCCAAGAGTAAACAGAGCACCCCAGATGCACCCCACGGCATTTGGAAGCCTCATGCTAACAGAAGGACCATCTCTCCTATTGGAGAGAACACCGAGGAACCACAGATGGTTCAGGAACACACAACAGGGGCCAAGTTTTAACATTTCAGTGTTGCCACATTGGGTTTTGTTTCCCAGTAATGATGCAGCCAAGTATCTTGAAATGCCTGCCCCTGGCAGGAGGCTGCTTCTCGGTGGTTCTTGCTCCACAGAGTTCGTGTTCCAAGGATCCCATTGTTTTTCCTTCATCGGATGGAAAATTAAAGTCAGTGCAACCATCTAGTCATACTTGTGGTCCAAAGATGTCATACTGCATTTTGAATCTGGGCTACTTACAGCTCTGGGAAACACAAATAATTGGAAAGCATTTTATTTTTCATCAGTTTCTCAAAACCCCTTTACCAAGTGGGGCGGTGTTACTGAGGGGTCATTGCGAACGCAGTGATGGGCGATGGGCTGTTACCTTTTTACCCAGAAAGCAGCAAAATGAGGTGGTGAATGAAAAACCCCACCAGAGTCTTTCCTTAAAAACTGATCATTGTCATTTACCAAGATCTAACACGTCACCTGAAGTTGGATGTGCCTGCTTATAAAGTGTGTGCAGTGGGAATCTGGAAGATGTGAGAGGAAGTCTAGAGAGTCCACCTGCCCTGTGTCGGAAGGGCTCAGTGCAAGCCCTGAGCCTCCCCGGAGCCTGCTGGGGCTCCAGCTTCTGCTTTCTCAAGATAGGTATGGTTTTTCAGTCAGGAACTGCAAAGGACTTTGTGTGGAAGGTCTCAGACCGTGCTCAGGAGATGCGCTGCCCCAGTGGCCTCACCGGCTGAGGCTTGTGTATCAGACTGTGTGCCACACGCTCGCGCTCCTTTGGAACCTTTCCTTGCAAATTGAAAACAGCCCCTAAAAATTAAAAATCAGGTCATTGTGACAATGAATATATATATGTTCATGTATAACTGAAAAATTGTGCTCTACACTGGAATTTGACACAACATTGTAAAATGATTATAAATCAATAAAAAATGTTTTAAAAAAATCAGGTCATTGGAAAAGCAATTTCTTTAAGGACCAGATTGCTGAAACTGCCTGGGTTTTCTGTCCCTGGGATTCCCCCTGCTGTCTATCCCTGGCCCCGCTGTAATTAGACATGGGACACTGTTCACTGGAAAGGACAAAATGCGCCTCCCTCTTTGGTTGAGTGGTCTTGTACACACAGCTACATCGTGCGAGGAGGCTCCCTCTGCCTTTGGTTGGCTAACCACAGAGCGCTGAACCCATCCCAGCAGAAGGATGAAGGCTTCCCTGAGCGCACGTGCAGTCTGATGGTCCAGCCTTGCTGGCCCCCAGGGAACGAAGGTCACGGGCCGGCTCTGACAAGAGCCCCATCAGGGTGCGTAGCCAGGGCAGAGGGACAGTGAAGTTCAAAGCAGTGACCTGAACCACCTCTGACTTATGCAAGCACGTCTATACAATCCTTAAATCAACACCAGTTCCCCAGCCATTGAAGTGGATTTGCTTATTGTAGGTGACTCCGCAGTCATGGGCTTGTGTGCTGGTGAACTTTGCCTTTTCTTCAGTGACAAGTTTTCTCACAAGAGACCACCGCAGCGCCTCTGATTCTATCTGTGCCTTAGATAGAAAGACATTAAAACAACCTAGAATACCTTTAGGGTGGCATGACCATGTGCCCTCAGCCATAGATCTGTTTCTTGAGACAGTAATTCCAACTTTGGAGATTTCCACCATACATTCAGCATTCAGGCTTTCTGTGAAATATAATGAATTATCTCCAGTTCTAATCCTGTCTGTTTTATTTCAACCTTTATTAATTTATTTAGCGGAGGCGCTAGGGATTGAAGCCAGGACCTCGTGCATGCTAAGCATGTGCTCTACCACAGAGCTATTACCCTCCCCCTAACCCTGTCTGTTTTATTCACCAAGACCTGGAAAGGTGAGGGATTTGGAGAAAAAATAAGTGCATGATAAATTACCAATCGTCTATAAAGGGCATAACAAAATGAGTTGCTAGTAACTGATTATTACAATGACTTTTCCAAGGAGGTTGGCAATACCTGAATCCTGTTCCAGGTCAGTTACTTGTACCTTCCTTGTCTACAACCAAAGTGAATGTGTGATAGTATGTCCAGCAGAGCAGGGAAAACAACACACGTTTTTGGGTGGGTCTTCAATTCATAAACTAGGCTGTCGCATGAGGACATTTTGCACCCTAATGCTTTGGGCTGAGGACCCACACCTGAGCCTTCTGATGAGCGTAAGTCAGTCCAAACCACAGGTAGATCAGAGCTGACTGACAGGTGGTGGCGGTGTGGAGCCTTGTTACCACTGCAGGCAAAGGCCAGGCGAGGAGGAGGACCACGTGGTACTTTGTGCCTGGAAGCACTGGCACCCCCTGGGGCTGTGGTTCAGTAAGAGCCTCAATTCCTCGAGCTGCAAGTGGTGAAGACACAGTTCAGCCTATGTCAAAGGCAGGCTTTCTGACCGTGGATGGGGGAAGAAGGCTTAGGCTGGTGGTAACTGGAAGCGAGGTCTCCTCTCCTCCTTCGTCTCCCTTGAGACTGCGGCATGGTGCTCACACGTCTGCACTCACTTCCTCCCAAGTCACTGCCAAACAGAAAAGGAGGCACGTGTCTCCTGGCGTCCATGTAGAAAACCCTCAGGGACACTCTGAATATGGCTGACTTGGGTCTTTGTGTCAAGTACTGTGGCCAGGAAGATGAAGAGCGATGGCTCAGCATGATTTTGATGCTTACAGTCATGCCCAGGGATCAGGGTCTGCTGCCAGAGTCAGTGCATGGTGTATACACGTGAGCACCGGGAGCCAGCACTGCACACACACAGACGGAACCCCTGTGTGCAGCCATTTTCCAGAACATGGTGAATCAGAGCACCATTCTTTTGCTCTGGGGTGAAGTAAGGGTAAAGGTAGGTGGAGAGGAAGGGAGGACCCTAAAAAATCAACCTTCCTTCCTTCCTTCCTTTCTTCCTTTCCTTCCTTCCTTCCTTCCTTCCTTCCTTCCTTCCTTCCTTCCTTCCTTCCTTCCTTTCTTTCTTTCTTTCTTTCTTTCTTTCTTTCTTTCTTTCTTTCTTTCTTTCTTTCTTTCTTTCTTCCTGTCTTTCCTCCTTTCCTCCTTCATCTCTTTTTTCTTGACATAGGAAAACATTTACATACCTCTGACTCCCTTCAGTGATGACTTTAAGAACACACTGAGGACGTGAGCGGTCTGAAAGTGAGGTGGTGCTGAGACTCCCTTTCGGTCTCCCCGGCCTTGTCTGCTGGTTTCGGTAGCACATCCCGTGGCATCAGTAGGATGCTTCCATCAGTGCCCCATCTTGCATCTTCATTTTCTCCACTGGCCATAACTGTAATCTGGTACACATTTTTTTAATTTACTACTAGATTACCTCCTGGTATGAACCACAGGCATCAAAAACTGAGTTTCTTCACTCTTTACTCAGACTTGATTAAAAGTTCCCTTTTATGCAAGGGCTGTTAAAGCTTAAAGACTCAGAACCGTGTCTCCAGTCACGCTGTGACAGCACCAGGGCCAGAACGCAACATCCTCTGGCTCTCAATCTGCTGTCAGGTCGAGTTTGGTTGTACCATGGAGCCTCGTGTCTTATCCATGCAAAGTTTAGCATTATAATTTCAAAACTACACTTTTACAAGGTTTATATGCTAAATATTTAATAATTTGTATAATCATTTCAGTTTTATACATTACTATTCATAATACTGCTATAAAGCCAAACCAAACTTTCCTAACCTCATAATAGCTTCCGATCGCTGCTGTGACAAACTATCACAAAAATTGCCGCTTGAAATTTCACAAATCTATTGTCTTACACCTCTGGAGGTTAGAGCCCTAAGATGAAGTATCAGCAAGGCTGCCTTCCTTCTGGAGACTCTAGGGGAGAACCCATTCCTTGCCTTTCCCTACTTCTAGGGGCCACCCACATTCCTCGGCTTATGGCCCCATATCACTCAGACTCATGCTGCCAGCACCACATTTTCTTCTCTTGCCCAGACTCCGCCACTTTCCCCTGTCACTTACAAGGACTTCCGTGCTTGGAAGTCCTTATACATTAGACTGGGTCCACCTGGTTCATCCAGGATAATCTCCCATCCCAAGATCCTTAGCTTAATCACATCTGCAAAGTCCCTTTCCCATGTATAGTCACCGGTTCCGGGCGTGAGTACCTGGACGTCTTTGGGGACTGTTCTTTTACCTACCACAAGTCATCTGGAAAAAAGCAGAGAGAAATCTGGAAAAAGAGGAGCTGCTGCAATGTCCCTAAGTGGCTCCTGGAACTGTAAGCCAGACCTTGACCAAAAGAGCCTCACACAGAACACTCAGGCGGTGAGGACCCTGCCTCTCCTGGCTCACCTGATCCACGTGACCCAGCAATTGAGTGGGGTTTCAGGGGGGCCTTCCCGGGAGACTGGGGCTGTGGAAAGGGGGTTCCTTTAGCTAAAAGACCTGTGTGACTTAGGGGGAGGTCATGGATAAGCAATCCAACATGTACAGGACTGATGACAAGCTGTAGACCCACCCCTGGGGTTTTGTGTAAACTGAGCAGAGATCCAGGGCTTTCTCATGAGTTGGGGGTGGGGGTGGGACCTGCTTGGAGAAGGTGGGTCTGCTGTGAGGTAAGCATCTCAGGAGGTCCCGGAAGCCCTTGCTGCTGCCTTCTTTTCACCCTCAGCCACTCCGTTTCCTTTTCTCCTGTCTCATTATTTTGTCATTGTAGTGGAGCATTTGCTACAGATGGCCACAGTTAAAACAGGCTGGGCTTTTCAGACTGTACACGTGCCACCACCCCGGGGCCAGCGGGGCTGGGAGGACCAGGCCGAGGAGGGGGCAGGCACAGGCCCCCTCCACCTTTATCTCACGGCTCTGGTTGGCGTACAAACAAAACAGCGACAGGAATATAAAGCCTGCTCTTGTGAGGGGATAAATGTCCTCAGTGCATCATGGGCATTCTACTTATTCCTTAAGCAATTTTTTGACTAAAATATAATTGATGTACAATATTATATAAGTTACAGGTGGACAATATAGTGATTCACAATATTTAAAGGTTATGCTTCATTTATAGTTATTATGAAATCCTGGCTATGTTATACAATATACCCCTGCAGATTACTTACGTGCTACATAATTGTTTGTACTTCTTAATCCTCTGCCTCTATTTTGACCCCTCCTTCTTCCCTCTCCCCACTGGTAGCCACTAGTTTGTTCTCTGTATCTGTGAGTCTGTTTCTTTTTCGTTATATTCACTAGTTTGTTGCATTTTGTAGATTCCACATATAAGTGATATCATACAGCATTTATCTTTCTCTGTCTGACGTATTTCACTTAGCATAATACCCATGTTGTTGCAAATGGCAAAATTTCATTATTTTTTATGGCTGAGTAGTGTTCCATTGTATGTATACTACATCTTCTTTATCCAGTCATCTGTTGATGGACACTTAGGTTGCTTCCATATTTTGGCAGTTGTAAATAATGCTGCTATAAACATTGCAGTGCATGTATCTTTTCAGTTTTTTGAGAGAGGGGAAATTCGTGTTTTTGTTTCTTTCAGATGTGTACCTAGGATGGAAATTGCTGGGCCTGATGGTAGTTCTGTTTTTAGTTTTTGAGGAACCTCCATGCTGTTTTCCACAGTGGCTGTATCAACTTACACTCCCACCAGCAGTGGAGGAGGGTTCCCTTTTCTCCACACACACCCTCTCCAGCACTTTTTGATGCTAGCCATTCTGACAGATGTGAGGTGATCTCTCATTGTGGTTTTGATTTGCATTTTCCTGCTAATTAGCAATGTTGAGCATCTTTTCATGTGCCTGTGGGACATCTGGATGTCCTCTTTGGAAAAAAAAAAGTTTATTCAGGTCTTCTGCCCATTTTTTAACCAGGTAGTTTTTTTTTTCATGTTAACTTAGATGAGCTGTTTATATATTTTGACTACTAACCCCTTATCAGTCATATCATTTGCAAATACTTTCATTCATTCTGTAGATTGTCTTTTCATTTTGTCAGTGGTTTCCTTTGTTATGCAAAAGCTTTTAAGTTTAATTAGGTCCCATTTGTTTACTTTTGTTTTTATTTCCTTTGCTTTAGGAGACAAATCCAAAAAAATTTTGCTGCAATTTGTGTCAAAGTGTGTTCTGCCTGTGTTTTCCTCTAAGAGTTGAGTATTTGGTCTTACATTTAAGTCTTTAATCCATTTTGAGATTATTTTTGTACAGGTGTTAATGTTATAAATTCATTCTTTTACATGTAACTGTCCACTTGTTCCAGCACGACTTATTGAAGAGATTGTCTTTTTCCATTGTATAGTCTTGCCTCCTTTGTCACAGATTAATTGACCATAACTGCATTGCTTTATTTCTGGGCTCTCTATTCTGTCCCATTGATCCAGGTGTCTTTTGATGTGCTGACACCTTACTGTTTTGATTACTGTGGCTGTGTAGTATAGTCTGAAGTCAGGGAGCATGATTCCTCCAGCTCTGGTCTTCTTTCTCAATATTGTTTTGGCTATTTGAGCTCTTTTGTGTTTCCACACAAATTTTAAATTATTTATTCTAGTTCTGTGAAAAATCCCATTGGTATTTTGATAGAGATTGCACCAAATCTGTCAATTGCCTTGGATAGTAATTGTAACAATATTAGTTCTTCCAATCCAAGAAAATGGTATATCTTTCCATCTGTTTGTATTGTCTTCCGTTTCTTTCATCAATGTCTTATAGTTTTCTGAGTGCAGGTTTTTTACCTCCCTAGATAGGTTTATTCCTAGATGTTTTCTTTTTTTTTGGTGTGATTGTAAATGGGACTATTTTCTTAATTTCTAATAGTTTATTGTTTGTGTATAGAGATGAATCCGATTTCTGTATATTAATTTTGATCTTGCAACTTTACCAAATTCATGGATGAGCTCTGGTAGCCTTCTGGGGTGTCTTTCAGATTTTCCATGCATAGTATCAGGTCATCGGCAAACAGTGACAGATTTACTCCTTCTTTTCCAATTTGGGTTCCTTTCATTTCTTTTTTTTCTCTGATTGCTGTGGTGAGGGCTTCCATTACCATGTTGAATAAAAGTGGTGAGAGTTGGCATCCTTGTCTTGTTCCTTATCTTAGAGAAAAATGCTTTCAACTTTTTAATTAACATTTTTAACTTTTAAAAAATACTGTGTTTGTCTAAAGTACTGCTGAGTAACTCCAGATGTACAGATTCATTGCTTCAGTAGTATCAGGAGACAGGCATCAACGTGTCCCCAGATGGATAGTAAG